>NC_081558.1:107185885-107299954 GCF_022355385.1 Mustela nigripes
AAAAAAAAAAAAAATAATGGACTCATTGTCCTGGGAGTTTTTGGAGCTGCCTGGATCTGAAGATTTCTTGCTTCATTACATTTGAAAACTATTACCCATCATTTCGTCAACTATTTCTCTATCTCAAGTTCTCTGTTCTCTCTTTATGGCATTCCATTTATACATATGCTTGACTGATTTATAGTTTCTAAGTGGTCATTGAGACTTTGTCCATTATCTTCTACAATTTTTTCCCTGTGTACTTCAGATTGGCAGGTTTTTACTGATTAATCTTCAAGTTCACTGATACTTTCTTCCATTGTTTCTACTTTGCTCTTAATCATATTCAATGATTTTTCAAAAAAAACTACAGATATTGTATTCATCATTTCTAAGTATCCCATTTATTTCTTTTGTACAGTTTTTAAGTCTTTCCTTAAAGATTTCACTCATTTCTTCACTCACCCTATCTTTTCCTGTAGATTCTTTAATATATTTATCAAGTTTATTTCCAAGTTCTTATCTAATAATTCCAACATATGGATTTTCTGTTGTTCTGCTTTAATTTACTGAATGCTCTCATGTCATGGGTCATATTGTCCTGTTTATTTACAAGTTTTGTAATTTCTATGTTGATACTGTGTGCAGAAGACAAATATATAATATATATATATATACCTCTCCAAAAGATAATGCACTTTCCTCTCTTAGGTAGTTAGACGAAGACCAATCAGTTTGTTATTTTTTTTTTAAAGATTTTATTTAAAATCTTTAAAAGAGAGAGAGAAAGCGAGATCACAAGTAGGCAGAGCAGCAGGCAGAGATAGAGGGGGAAGCAGGCTCCCTGCTGAGCAGAGAGCCAGATGCAGGGCTCGATCATGACCTGAGCGATCATGACCTGAGCCACCCAGGCACCCCTCAGTTTGTTATTTAAAGCAGAAGTTGAACTGTTTATTGAAGTGTTGTGACTTTAATCTACAAGAGCTTGAAGTTAGATCTCCAGACATTGAGGAGGTTTTCTCTTTTCAGCCCAGACTTCAACTCCTTAGGTCAGCAAAAGGCCAACATTTTTATGTTATTAGGTTTCTTTAGTTACAACTTCAGTTAGATTCTTTTCAACTTTGTCTTTAATTGCTTTGAAGGTTTGCTTTCTTCGGTTGTGTACAATCTGGTTTTAATCATATTCAAGGAATGATTTGAAAGTTTGTTCAGGACTGTGAATAAATACTGCAAAATGGCAAGCTTCAGAAATGAAAGACCTTGAGATTATGGAACTATAATAATGCTAGAGCTCCAGGATGTAAGACCTTGGTGAGCCTTTGGAAATGACAAGATAGCAGCACTATGAAAATACAAGATGTGAAAACCCTTCACTATTACTGAAAGTGTTTGAAATCCCCAGATAAATAAGAGAAACCAAAATTTTTCTTTAAATTCATTGAAAAGCAATGGACCCAAATATTTTTAAAATATAAAAATAAATTTAAAAAGGATGATCTCAAGAGATAGGGGATGCTTTCACACCTGGAATTAAGCTGGAAGCAAGAGGTTGGGCAAATAAGCTAACCTGCTACAGGACAGTCTTGTAGATGAAGGGAAATCTGCCAAGCTTTTGATTAACCTACCCTCTTGTAGGCCAGAATTTATCATGGATGATTTCCCAAAGCAAAGATAATCCTCTCTGCTAAGTTATTCTCTTACACAGGGTATTTGCTAAGTAAGTAGAAGCTAAAGGTGACACTGGAAAGTAGAAAGCATCTTGCAATCTTTCAGTCTTGCAGTTGCAAAACCCTGCAGTCTTGAAGATTTTCAATCTCAGGGATTTGTAGATGCCTTCAGGCTCCAGTCTCAATTTCCTAATCTCACAGACTTGCAGCCTTGAAATCTGACAGTCTCATGTTTTAGAAATATTAAGTTATAAAGTGGTCAAAGTCTTACAATTTTGAGATCTTGCAGTCTTGTAGTGTTTTACCACAGATCCTGCTGCGGAGGAGAGTCCTGAACTCATCCTTTATTTCATTACATAGAGAACTTAACTTCCCAAATTTCCGATATGATAATTTACTAAGCTATGCCTTGTGACCTAGCCTCTAATTACTGAAAAATTGTATCTATCTACACACATACTCACAAACATGATATGTTTATTTCTTAGGCTTAAAGCTTAATATATGTAGCTCTTGATTCAGTGTTAACAATTGTATGTCTCTATATGCTCATCTACATATCCTCTGGTGTATGTCATTCTACACATTCTCCCTTATGATATAATCTGCTCCCATGTTTCTGATTACCAAACACATATCTTTGAACTAAATCTCTTTCTTAAGCCTCATACTTACTTGTTTACTTGATTTGTCTACTTAGACTGTCACACCTATTTTAAATATTAAAAAGGCAAAACTGAATTCTTCATCTAATCTCTCCACACTCCACCTCACACTGGCCCTTTTCTTTCTCTCATCACAAAGAATGACATCATCCTGGACATTATCATCATTGACTCTTTTTTCCTCTCTTGTCCTTGCATCCAAATAATTATAGAGAACTATGATTTCTACCCTGTAAACATGATGCCATTAACTTCTCTTTAATCTTTCTACCGCTAATAAGTCTCAGTGGAGCACTGAGGGACCCTTCATGGAGGCTAGTTATTTTTTGAGCCTCTGGACAGGAATTACTTATATATCTGTTCAATAATATTTTGGAAATGGAGAGAGTAGAGAAATAGCACTACTGGAGCTAAAGGTCTACCTTTCTTTTATTTTCCTGAACTATCATCTCTGACTCCAAACCCATATACGGGTCAGCAAAACAAAACCTTAGCAGATACAAGAACTATCATCCTCAAGTGGCATGTTGCCTTTCATCTGTGGTCACTGGAGTTTACTTTCTGAGGATCCCTATCATCATCCTAACCTGCTTATTATTTTCCCCAAAAACATATGGCATTCTCCTAGGAGGAGTTTTGATTATTATAAATTTCTATATCTTCTTACATTTCCAGCAATATTTTGTTACCTAGAATATTTTACTTAGCCTTTTAGGTTGTCATGTCCTCCCCACCCCCCAACATAAAACTTTCTTGCTGGTCCAGCCATTTATCCCCCTCTGCCCATAAGCCCAGCAGCATCAGCATTTCACATGGAGTTTTGCAAAAGCTCTCTAACTGGTCTGTCTTCCAGTATGGCACCATGCTCCTTTCTACCACCTACCACACCTATATCAAACACAATTTAGTTTTCCTACTTCAGTCAGAATAACTGAAAAATACAAATCTAATCACATCACTCTCATGAATGAATTTTTATAATGAGTTTCTTTTTCTCTTACACAAAATTCCAAGACCTACCAGGACCTGAATTTCCAACTTTATTTTTCTGACATTTCTCATTGCACTATTCTTCAGGAGAAATGAATTTTTTTTTTTTTTTGTTACTCATATAACCAGTGAATTTTTCACATGTGGTCCCTTTTTCCTGGAGTTTTTTTTTTTTTTTTTTAAGATCTTATTCATTTATTTGACAGACAGAGATCACAAGTAGGCAGAGAGGCAAGCAGATAGAGAAGAGGAAGCAGGCTCCCCGCCGAGCAGAGAACCAGACACAGAGCTTGGGGCTTGATCCCAGGACCTCAGGATCATGACCTGAGCTGAAAGTAGAGGCTTTAACCCACTGAGCCACCCAGGTGCCCCTTTCCTGGAATATTCTTAAAGAGTCAATAATTCTTTACTCATTATTCAGATACAAAATTAGACTTTATCTCTTTTGGGAAGTTTCTCCTAACTCCTAAAAACATCTTCCACAGCACCCAACCCCCTCTCACTGTCGTATACCTAACACACCATATTTTAATCATATAACTGTCTCTTATTTCCTGTTCTAGATCATAAGCTCTGCGACCAAGAGCCTAACAGGTACTCAATAAATATATTTTTTAAAAGGTGATTGAACATGTGTGTAGAAAACTCTATCCTTATGCCATAGTATGATTTATTCATCAATTATTTAAAAACACTAAATAAGCATTTATTGAACAAAAACTAAATGCTAGGAATGTTGAAATAAAACAAATAGAATTCTTTGAGCCATCACTCCTGTCAGAGGTAATTTCAAGAAAAATATGAGGTAAATCTGGTCCTTAAATAATAGAAACATAGGTTTTTTTATGCATGAGGAACAGAATATAAAAATGGGGAAGAATAAGAGGAAAAGAAGAAAGTTCTCATAATGGGAGATAACTGGAAAATTATTTAACATTTTAAGAGCCAGACTGATGTCAACAGCTTTCAAACAGTCTCCTGTATTAGTGAACATCTCTCCAATGGGGTGAATAGAATTGCTATTTGCTTGACTCACCAGCACTCTTCTAATAGATAAAAGCTAACTACGTAAGTTTTTTTTTTTTTTAATGCCTTATTTAAAGTTAACTTACAGTTTCGTGCCATTTTTCTATATCACACAAATATGCCTATTTCCTGCATCAACTGATCAACTTTTTCCCCTCAGACAGTATTTGTCTCATTCACCTTCCCCCCCATGTCCCCAGCAGGATGTTTGCTAATGCACAGCACCATCTTCTGGCAATAATTTGGAACCAACAGCAGACTTACACAAAGATTTGAGACTTCCTGTGGAAAGACTTGTTTAGTTTATGGGTAGATTTTTGCTGATATAATGACATTAGGAAACTCAAGCAAAAACCACTGTGGAAAAAGCCATCCCCTTTATTAAACAGATATCTGTGTGACTTGGATTATAGAGAAGGTGATATCTTTCCTTTTGTGGGTGCCACTACAAATACATAATGAATTATAGTATGTAGATTTGCAGTATAAGGTCAATAAATACTGGGTATTGATGGTACTCTGATATCGGGAATAACATAAAATATCTCTGTATTTGATATTATAGAGAAAGCGCTCATCTGGAGTCAATAAAAACCTGGATTTTAGCTGTGTGAACCTGAGCAAGTGCCTTCTTTGTCAGTTTCTGGTTCCTTATTAAAATCCCTCCCACCTGTCTTGGAATGCATTCTGGGAATAAAGTGTGACTGAAATTGATGTGAAAATGTTAGTGAAAGGCTAAACACATAAAGTGACATGTTTTAGTAGTCATGGTCATAGCTATTGAAATTAGATTGGAATATTTTTCAGGACACAATTCAGTCTGAGCTTTGATATCATTTCAGGCAAGAATTATAGCTATGATGCCTTACATACTAGAGAAAAGTATAAATATTATTCATAAGTTTCTTTGTCTTGTGGGGAAAAACTGATGACCCAAGGACAATTTTCCCATTCCCTTGGTTGCTGTATTCAATGAGGGTAGGTGATATCTCAGATAAAGAACCAATCCTCCCCTGGAAAGTAGTTTCACCATAGAGTGATCAAAAATTTTATGTGAGGGTTCACACACAGTCAGGATAGCTTTATCCTCTGCCCTTACCCCATGTCCACACAGATAGGACCCACAGAACAGTCTAGGGGAAGCTCCTCATTCCATTCTCTAGGCCAAAATTGCACACTCTGCATTTTTTGTTTGTTTGTTTCGTGTTTTGTTTTGGCACACTCTGCTTTTAAAAATGACCTCTTGGAGTGCCTGGGTGGTTCAGTGGATTAAAGCTTCTGCCTTCAGCTCAGGTCATGATCCCAGGGTCCTGGGATGGAGCCCCAAGTTGGCTCTCTGTTCGGCAGGGAGCCTGCTTCCTTTCCTCTCTCTCTCTGCCTACTTGTGATCTCTGTCTGTCAGATGAATAAATAAAATCTTTAAAAAAATAAAAAATAATTAAAAAATAAAAATAAATAAAAAATAAGAATTACCTGTTAATGCACTTTTTGTCCTTTTGAAAAATGAAGGTTTTGAGAGGATTTGTGCTTAAAACCCTAGAGAATAGTGAGTCTAGGTGTTTTCTTTCAGATGAGAAAACTGATAACCAAAGTAGGAACAACAAAGATTTCCTTCTGACATCACAAAAATATTGGATATACTAAATTACTAAAAGGTATTTTCTTTGTTTTGGTTTTATAGAACAGGTATCATCTTGGCTTTGTAAATCTTTTTATATATGCTCCAAGAATGATTCTCATTATTGAATATTAACATCATAAAAAGATACCATCTGATGGCCAAATACCTACCCTTGGCTTACAAACATAGAGCACAAACATGGATCAGAAGCTGAGTCAGTGCTGAAATATCCAGTCAGTACTTGGATATCCATAGAAGAGAGGCAGCAGAGAAGGATAACCTGAGCTCCATAAAATAAAGAAACACCCATAAGTCTGAAAACACGGTCCAGAGACCAGCAAATGTGGGCCACCCACATAGGTATTTGGTGTCATGAAAGTCAGGGAAGAGATAATCCAGTTAATGACTAAGTGTGTTGGCAGGCCAAGTGAGTCTGGGCCCAGGAATGTAATGGAATTCTTAGCAGTTAGGCAGCAAAACCAGGATGATGATGTCAGAAGTTAAAACTAGCAATGCTTCTCAGTGAAAGGCTGGACATCTTGGCCGTTTATCAGTGGTGGAGTCATCTCCTCTTAATCTCTGCAAACTACTCCACCCAGTCTGTGAAATAACTAAATTCGATTCCAATTCAGGAGCAACTCTTAGAGTCTCTGACTCCAGACAGTGATGACCACAGTGGGGGCGGACCCTGACTTTATACTTGAATTGGTTGGGGGCAGAGTTGGAATTCTGTTGAATTTTGAAGTCTACTCAAGATCCAGAAGGAAGCTGGGATCCTCAGGGATCAGGTGCAGGGAAGACTTTTGTAGGGTTGACAGTAGCCTTCCTTGGTCAGGGCTCAACTCTGAGAACATGAGCAAAACCCTCATTGAACTGCTAGAGGAAACAGAATGTGGTACTTGGGAAATGATCTCATGTGTCTCTGCACTGCTTCTTTCTTTTTTCTCTTTTTTTTTTTTTTTTTTTAAATTTCTCAGTGCCTATGACCAGATCCATTTCTGAACCCAAAGACTATAAAAGTCAAGCATCAGACGAAGAGACAAGATGGCAACCTACATGTGCATTCAAGTTTGAGCATCCTGATAGCCACTGATGCAAAGAGAAACTGCCTTCTTTCAGGTGTTCTTAAATCTCATTCAACTTCAAAAAGGTATTCAACAGAGACATATTCCTTTACCCAAGGAAATAAGGAAGGCATATGTATTGCTAGAGACAGAAGAACCCACTGCAAAGCATGAGCTTGAGCAGAATGAAACACAGGGAGTACTGGGCCTTCCTGTCCTAGACAAATCAAAGACAATTACTTCTAAAGGTCTGTATGAGTGACTCTCAGTCTGCATGGTTAGTTATTAACATTGGCAGCATGCTCAGGGCCCCACAAAGCATAGTGGATTTCTACTGTTGTTTAAATTACAACCTTGGGCCCTGTGTCAGGAAGCAAGCCAAGGAGGAGGGGGCTTATAATAAGTAAAAGGAGGCTTGAAGCACAGAACAAAATTCCTCTATTTCAGCTATTCATTTTGGAGTCTTTAATGTTTAATATTTAATGGGTATGGATATAATTGATCATTTTAAGTCTTTGTTTATTTGCACAGATTTTTAAAGTGAGCAACTCAGCTGCCTGTCTGTTGACCTTGTGGAGTAAATGTTCCTGGTCAGTGACCTGAGAGTAGTCTGACTCACTCATAGTAAAAACCTTCCTCTTCAGATTGTTAAGTGGCTTCTTAGGAAAACATTAAAACTTGAACCTGATCTGGAATCACTCACTGTTACTAGGATAACATTGGTTTTGAAGTCAGACAAGCAAACCAAGAAGAATTCTAGAAGGAAAAATGGTGCCGTTTTAGAGTAACCTCTGGGCACTGCTAATTTTGGATTGTGTTTTTTTCAACAGACATTTATAAGAACCTTTTCTCAACATACTTCTCAAGATGGGCTATAGGAATTAAATGACAAAACTGAAGGGAGAAGTGCCTAGCAGAGCACTCAGAACACACTGGCTAATATACGTGTTAAAATACATATCCTTAAGGTAACAATATTACGTAGAAATTTTAGAAAATTCAGATAGCATCACAGATAATAAACTCACCATCTCTCATGTCACAAAGATAATTCCTCTTAACATTCTTATTTTTACTAATTATTATTATAATGATATATATATATATACATAGAGAGAGAGAAATAGATATAGATGGATAGATATCTAGATATTTATATCTATTCATTTATATATATATATATATATACATATACATATATATATATAATATTTTCTGACTGCTCCTTGGATGCCACGATGGCCATCTCTGAGAGACTTGGTGAAAAGACTACTGAATCAAAGTTGGGAGAGTAAGATTTTAGTCTAATCCTGCAGTGAACTAGCTTCTGACCTTGAGGGCTTCTCTGAAGACCCCATGGTCTTCATTTTCACCTCTATAAATCTGCAGGTAGAGCTAAAACAATCAGGGATGTCCCTTTACACTAAAAATAAACATGAGAAACAAAGATCTTATTGTCATCTTTTCTCTGTTTCAATATTTTCACCCTAGCATGCATAAACATAGAAAAGATTAAATCAGCTAAGGTTGGAACTATGATTTCAAAAAACTACAAGTAAAATTAATCTCATATATTCACATTTTTGATTAATGATCATGTATATATAGTTGTAAATGTGTTGTAAACATATGCACACATATACACACACACACACATTCTTGATAGTACTAGTCACTAGTAGGTCAAAAAGATACCCAAATATAAGATCTGACACAGATTCAGTAATTAGTGAGATAATCTACTTGGTCTCTTAACTTGTCAGTGAAAAATTGATGAGTTGTGCCTGCTCAAGCTCTGGGATAAGGTCTAAGCATCCTTGAGGAGACAGGAAAAAAGAATAAGTGATTTACAGATAAGACCAGTAGCCTTGGCACCAGGAGCTTCTGTTTTCTTAGCTCTAGGCCCTGGGAGAGGAGTGTGCCTCAGCAAGCACAAAGTGTTCCCCGAACAATGTTAGACACACGCCAAATTGAAGCCCAGCCAGGTTCTAGCTACCGCACTGAATTCCTGCTTGCCACCCATGGGCACACACAAAAGACAGGTCCAGGTTACCACAGCCTCTCAGGTAAGGACCAAAGCTGCTATTTGTCATCATTAAGAGAATGGGCCATTCTTCTTCTTCTTGTCCTTGAATCAATGGCAGTGAAACTTGCCTGGAAAAAAAGTGGGACAAAGAACAGCTCAAAATTCTGCACTTAGGTAAGGGTGAACTCCCTTCTCTCAACTGCTTCTACATCAGGAAACATCAACAGATTCTACTGCTTATTCTCTATATCATCTTGAGTTATTTATTTTTCTAAATAGCTATATAAATATTAATGTCTAAAAATGAAAAAGTCATGCTTATCTTTGTAGATAGTTTGGAAAATCTCAAGTGTCTAAGAGAGAAATTAAGAAGCTTTCATAACCCAAAACCCAGCTCTGACCATGATGATCATTTTAGTGTATATTATTCTGATTTTTTTAATGTGTGTGATGTATGTGTGTGTGTGTATGTATAATCACCATATTTGGAAACAGAATCACTGTTTCCATAATTTGTAACACACTTCACATTATATTTTGTATTTTTTTCATTCAACAGTGTATCTGTTTGTAGCCACTAAGAAATTATAAAATCCAGATTCCATTGATGAGCAATTCAACTCTGCCGTTCTTCAGTCTGGCCTGACCCAGGCTCGCATTGTCCGACATGTGAAGTCCTTCACCACATGCTCCTTTCCCTCTAGAACCCATCCAAACAGAGCTCCTCGGTGTCCACCAACCCCAGCATCTGCTTCGCGTCTTGCGCATGCCATGCCCCGAGCGCTGTTGCGGCTGTTGCAATCCTCTGCACTTGTGCTGCGTGCGATTTCCCTGGTTGTCCTGATTCCGTGATCCTCTTTGGAAGGAATTACTTCCTCCTCTCTGCTCTCACATCACTTTAATTTATACTCCTATCATAACATGGGTTTCATTCTGCCTTGTAAGCGCTACAAGGTCAAAGAATACTTAAAAGTGAGACAGTAGTTTAAAGAAAAACGAGGTTTGATCCCTCCTCTCTGGGGGCTCGCAGTCTGGTGTGAGCAGGACTCTTCATCCTTCCCTCTCCTCCGAGCAGGACAACTCATTTGATCTGCCTATTTGTCTTTACTTCTGTGATATTCTGCAGTTGCACCACAATGTGTCTAAATGCTTATTTATTTATATTTATCTTTCTTAGGTCTTGTGGGGGGAGGTTCCTATCTCAGCCTAAAGACTCAGGCACTTTTTCAATTCTGAAAATTCTCGGTTGCTATCTCTTCAAAGATTCTTTCCAAATTCTCTCTGTGCTCACTTCTCAGCGACCCTCTTAAACATCAGGTGTGCTTTTTCATTCTGTCACCCATGGATCTTTATTTGTTTTCTATATTTTCTATTTCATTCACATCCATATAGGGAGTCATCTCCCCACATCTAAGTTGCAGGTCACTAAATCTGTGTTTGAAGCAGCATATAATCAGCCTTAGTTTTCTATACAGTCTTAATAATTTGTGTGTGTGTGTGTGTGTGTGTGTGTATTAATGGGGGCAATCGTCCTTTTTGCATGTAATGGGATTATATCTAATTTTTATTCATATCTATTCCACTAGTTCCTACTTTGTCAAATTTCTTCTATTTTTTGCCTTCTCTGAAATGATTAAATATTGAAAAATATTTTTCCTCCCTTTTTGATTCTCAGTTATATCTTGTACATTTCTTGTTTTGAGTTTTTTTTTTTTTCCTAGAAAGTGCAGCATACATTCTTTTTTTTATTTTCCTCCTCCCTAACCTTTTTTTTTTTTTTTTTTTTAACATATAATGTATCATTTGTTTCAGGGGTACAGATCTGTGATTCATTGGTCTTACACAATTCACAGGATACATTCCTAACCAGGTCTAACATTAAAAGACAAGTTTAACCTCTTTCCATCTGTAACAAGGACCTTAAGAGCCCTTTATTTCTCTTTCTCCCTACTGCATTGTATACCCTCATTTTAACTTTCAATTTATTTAAAAGTAATCACATATTACATTTACTATTTTAGGTAGTCACTATCATATTTGCTGTTTTAAAAAGCTAAATACTATCATGTTTACAGTAAATGTTGTGTCATCTTGAATAATTCCAATGCCATACCTATTTTCCCCCATCCCCATTGTGGACACCAGAACCTGAGCACCAATTCCCTCGGCTTGTATTTTGATCTGAACAGTTCATGGATACTACTATGTATGTTCATATTTACCAAAATTACTTTGAGGGGTTTTTGTTGTTGTTGTTGTTGTTGTTGCTAATTCTTAATCCTGAAGATTTCATTTATTTTTTTAAAATATTTTATTTATTTATTTGAAAGAGAGAGAGCATGAGAGGGGAGAAGGTCAGAGGGAAAAGCAGACTCCCCACAGAGCTGGGACCCTGATGCGGGACTTGATCCCCAAACTCCAAGATCATGACCTGAGCTAAAGACAGTGGCTTAACCAACTGAGCCACCCAAGTATCCCTGAAGATTTTATATTTTATTACTGAGCCCAAGGTTGTATCAAAAAGATATAAGATAGTGTCAAGAATTTCTTTCTAAATGTGAGTAAAAGGAGAGTAATAGCCACAGCAGCATATTTAACATGTGGCTCCTGCTTTTGTTTGTAGTTGTTTGTAAAATACTTTTGAACTACTGTTTTGTTCAAGCCACAAAATAAGAAAAAAATTAAAACACATATTATACGCACCTTTGTAGTGAAATAAATGTAAAACCGCCCACTACTGGCCATTGTCATCTTGCATGCGTGGAAATCTTCAAGAATATTTATGATATTGGCTATCTAAATGAATAAAAAGTGAAGAGTACTTATTACTTTAGATCCTTATTTCTTGAGGGGAGAAAAAGATACCCTATAAAGTGCTCAAAACTGAAAGAGAAAAATAACAAAGACACTAAGAAAATCCCAGAGATACAAACACAAAAATGTTATGGACAAACCAGGAAGAAGGAAACAAAAGTTCCTCTTCTTCAGTAATTATCTCAAGCAGATCTAAATAAGTTTATTTGCGTATGACTGTGATAGCCTTGGATTATGTGTCTGGGTACTTAAATTACATCAGTAATGTAGAAAAACACATTGTTTCATCATAGATTGGGTAGACACAAAATTCCCAAATTGAAGTAGTTGAAAAAAGAGATGAAAACAAAAATATGAGAAAAGTGTTATCCCAGAAACTTTACCTGTCTGGGAAAAAAGCCCACATTACACTAATCTTGGTGATCCATTTTCTTTTTCCCCTCACATAGGTAAAGGGCTTATTTGTGTAAGAGCAACCCAGCATATTCTATAGTGTCAGCAAGCTGATGGATAATGGGTCATATGTTTTGTTTGCTGTCCTTAAAAATAAAACAAAAACCTGGATTATTTTATCATATTTAAAAACATAGAAGATTCCAGTAAAATGAAAATTTAACATTGTCTTTAAAAATGAGAAAATTTGGCAACATTAACCAGCAATCCTCTGTAGCAACTGTTCCTTAGAGCTAATTCTAACCCTTTACGAAAGACCATGTGCTCTCCAGGAGACCCAGTGACATGACATTTTATTGGCTAAGTATTTGAGGTTACAGCTCCTAATGTAATCACGTGGGGCAAAATCAGGACCGGCATTACAATGGTTTGATACATCTTTCAACGCAGGAAATTCCTATAGCAGAGGGAGCTGCTGTAGAAGTTAATATTTTCATAACCTTACACAGCCTCAAAAAGATACGTTCCCTTGCCTTTTCTCCAACCTGGCATCTGCTGGTCCACAGATCCTTTCAGTAACTTTCTACTCTTTCACCAGGGCATGAGGGACTTTGCAAGCAATATGCCATGAAACACAAGGTTACCACCTCAGGCTCATCTACTTATCCTCCTCTTACTAATACTGATACCTCCACATTATTGCTCTAACTCTGCACCAACAGGTATTATTTTCTCTGCTACCTTTCTGTATACTTTTAAATTCTTCCTATCTAGCTACAAGGGAAGTACTGCGGGGAGGTAATGATCCTGGTGTTTGACCTCCTTATCTAGCTGTTTCCTTTTTTTTTTCCCATACCTCATGAGGGTAGAAATGGCAGACCACCTCAGTCTTTCTCCTGACATAAGATTTCCATTTCTGTATATATTTTTTCTTCCTAGGACCCCAAGTCTCAGGGTTCAGCATCCACGGTAACTCTTTACTATTGAAATCTTCAAGTATGTCTGAGTTTGGAAATAGGATTATATGGTGCTTTAAGAGCTCTCCCTCCCCAATTTACTCCATTGCAGTGCTTGTATTTAAATTATTCCAAGGACACAGAATGAATTGAAACTTCATGCAGGTATCCGGGTCAGTAGCACTATAATAAATGAATAATAAATGAGCTGCGAAGATGGGTCATGTATCATTATGTAGTTCACTAGAATCTAAGTTCACTTTCAAAATCTCTTGAAGATTTTTGGAATTACTTACATTTCAATATCTAAACTCATTCCAACTCCATATTGAAATTAAATATCTTAGAAGTGTTAAAAAATCATTGATGTATTAAAAATGACAGTAACTGTTGGGCACATTCTCTATTTACCACTTTCTCTTTTATATGATCTATTCAGCTATGTGCTGCTAGCATACAATGAGTCCCATGAACACTATTTATTCCAAATACTTTAAAAAGATATTTATCCAGCAAAATAATAAAGGTCCCATAAAATGTTGGGCATCAAGCTTAATACATAAAATCTAAGCACTGCCTTGAATTTACTTCTTGATGTCATCTAATGTCCAAAGAATGAAGTAAACATCCAGTGTATTTATGAAATTTGGTGTGTTCATAATATTTTAGTTATAAATTATTAAATTTGGCCATAAAATTCTGACAGTTGTCAATAGTTTCTAAATTTATTAGTTACCTCAAAGCTAGCACAGCCAATTCCAGTTGTTGATTAACTGTCCATTAAGACAAGTTTCCATTGATATTTTCTGTATTAGGAGAACTGATTATTCAATAAGATAGAGGGGTGTGATGTGGTAGGCTGCCTGATTAAGTATGGCATTGTTTATATAATGTTCTAGTAAGTGCTCCAAACATTAACCCTCCTCCCCTCATAGATTATTTTTACCACAAATATTTGCTGAAATCAACAGTATTTTACATGGAGATAGAAAATACAACCACAGGACACAGGGCCTTTACGTAAGTGAAGATTTATTTCAGCTAACTCTGAATCTAGGTGTTTTCTTCCCCTTAAAAGAAACATAATATTTTGTAGCTTTTTCCTATGCTGCACTAAAGCAGCTAATTTACAAATAGCAGATTAAGAAGCAAGTAAGTTCTTATAGCCTTTGGTGGAATACTATTTTGAGATATTAAGATTTTGAAGTTTCCTGCTTATTTGCACTCAAAAGCCATTCACAGCCCCCCTTTCAATCTCTTTTCAATTATCTTCCTCTTTTTTAAAGTCTAGAAAATAGGGACGTTCCATTTCTTTTGCTCTCCTGAAGTTAAGCATGACCATGTAACCAATCCTCTTTTGGATAATGAGATGCAAAAAGTTTCTGGACTAGTTTCTAAGAAAGGTGGTTTTTGTTGTTGTTGTTGTTGTTTGTTTATTTTTTGTTTGTTTGGTTGGTTTTGTTTTACATTTTAAATTTGTGATGCCTTTGTCAGTTCACCTCTCAACTTTTTTATTTTTTCCTTCCTTGACAGGAGATGTGAGGCTGGGAGTGTGGCAAGCATACCGTGACCATGAAATGAAGGCAACAGACTACTGATGGTAGCTCAGGAGAAATCCTGAAAAGCCACGTGAGGGCTTAAACTGTGTGTAAGGGCTGTGTGGATGCTTTCTCTCTTGAATCAGACACTACCAATGTATACTCAGCACACCTTGTAACCATGGAATTCGCAACTGAGTCTTGACTGGGGTTTCTTATATTCTGTTGGCCACATAACCATATTCTTGTTATGTAACCAGACCCAGTGGTGACACTCTAAGGGTTTCACCAAGAACAGGTTAAAGTTATCAGTCTATTGTTATTGATTAAACAACGCTGATAAACTGTTAAAAACCACCCTCCAATTTTTTGGGCACATGGTTACAAAATGATGGTATTAATAAATATGTTCCATGCTTTGACCATAAGTCAGTACAAGTACTTCACTAATATAGCTCAAGCCAATTCTGGGTCTGCTGGAATTGACTCTTATAGCATAGTAAATAACATCTTAATTAACAAAAACTAACAAAAAACAAAGAAAAGCTTATGAACTGTTAATCACTACAAATACAATGAATTATATAAAGTAATGCTTGCTTTGCACTGTTCCATGGTAATAGAGGACAATGACACTTTACTAATATTCACAAGTTTCAGGTACTATATTACCATGCAAAGGAAGGACTGCCTATAGTATGATTATAAAGTTAAAAAACTGATTTCTGTAAGCAATAAAATTAATTTCATTAATTCTGATTATATATTATAATAATGTGAAAAGGTTAGTTAAAATTACCAAGTGTTATAGCTTGATCTTTGACTTAATCATGAACTTATTGTTTGTAAGCCAGGAACATACAGACAAAGTTGATCAGTTTCTATTAAATATTAATTTCATCCTCTAGAATATCCTTGTTATCTACAAGACAATAATCTGATCATGATTGGGGAAAAAATGTATTTAAAGCACTGGGCATATGGAGGCATTCAATAAATGTTAATTACAGGGATGACATCATAACTATGCAGTCGCATAGGTCCCAGGCTCAGAATGGTCCAATATTTGGTTTATTGCTCTGCTATCACTATCTTGAAAATCTTAATCATCTATGAACTTTGAACTTGTGTCTTTAAGTGATGTTCTAATAGAACATATGCCCTCTCTACCAGAGACATGGGGTGTTGGTGATGCCCTATGAGCACAGAATTCTGCTGGACCCAAGAGACATGGGAATGTAACAAGACTCAAAGTATGTACAAGATAAATGTACTATGTCTACAACTAAGGGTGACACTAATGACCCTAAGAAACCATGCTTTCTAATCAAACCAAATCTTGATTTGAATGAAGAAAGAAGTTAATTGTGTTTTAAGACATATAGATGACCAAAATACTCTACCATATCCATTTTTACTTACGTTGTTGCCTTGTACTAGCCAATCACCCTAAAAATAATGACATAAAAGAAAAGGGAAAGATAGGCAACCCATAGTTCTTTCCAGTTTCAATCATCTCTATTTCTCCGTAAGCTGGAAGTAGAGTGTGTTGATAGGATATGGAAGAATCAAGAAGTAATATAAAAACATTTGAGTTAGTTTTGTGTAGCATGTCATTGTCCTAGCAAGAATGAAATATTTATGCATACACAAACTATAAACTACAAATTATAGAATTTCAATGAATTCTACATTCAATTTCAATGCTCTTATATTGGCATTAAAATTGGCATTGTGTGAAATAAAGATGTACAGTAAAATGCAGATGAAAAATATAAAGTTTTAATTTCTCTTTACTTAGAATGAAAAAATATCACATTAAAAACTATGTATGATAAGTCAGGAGAAAAACTCTGGGAGAAAAGAAAATGCCAGTACGTTTAATGGCAACTTCCCCCCCTGCTTTTTGAAAACACACTTTTATTTGGCATTCAGCACTGTAAACTGTGTAGCAAACCTGGGTAACTAATATTATTATAGCAAGTGTTCTTGAAAAAATAGCTACCTCATGCTGTTGGTGAAGGAGTATTTGGATTCTTACAAATACACAGATCAAAAAGCATCATTCATTCTATCCACATATCTTTTATTTATTTCTTGAGGGAAATTGAAAAATGGAATATAAAAAGAAATAGTGAATATCAACCCAACTAAAGTTCTGAAAGAAAAGTCTGCATTAGGAAATGTCAATAGTTTACTTTGTAACCAAATCTGAAAGGTGGGTAGTGGCTAGCAAGTACATTCTGGGAAATGGAAACATTAGTGATTTCAGGTTTCCTTAGTAATAGGTCTTTCTTTTCAGATATATTGTCTTTGTAAAGGCACTGGTGAAAGGCTTGGGAGCTATTTCCTCATTGTTGCCTTCAACTTATTTATGGTACTAGTAATTTGGAGGTCAGATGTGAAATGATAGTAAAGCATGTTGCTTTACATTCCAGAATTGGAGAAAAACTTCTATGAAAATATGGTTGAAGATATTACTTAATATATGGCCAGTATAGATTTAAGAATTCAAATACTATATTTCTGCTCAAAGCCTTTTTTAAGAAAAAAATAATATTTTGAATGTGGTCTTTATCTTTATAAAACACTAATAATCTTGTGTAGATAATTTTTTTCTTTACATGGAAAAAATCTTAAAACATAATCAGTAATTATTGTATTCTCTTCAATTATTGTTAGAATCATAATTTTTCTTTCTAATGGAAGATTTTTTAAAATATTTTTAAAGATTTATTTATTTATTTATTTATTTGACAGAGAGAGAGATCACAAGTAGGCAGAGAGGCAGGCAGAGAGAGGGGGAATCAGGGTCCCCGCTGAGCAGAAAGCCTGATGCGGGGCTTGATCCCAGGACCCTAGGATCATGACCCGAGCTGAGAGCAGAGGTTTTTAACCCACTGAGCCACCCAGGTACCCCTTTTTTCTTAATTTTAATAAGTCACTGAAGCTTAATCTTTGTCACTTTTTAAAAAATGTATGTATGTATGTTTACAAATATATACACACACACACACACACACACATATATATATATGTGTGTGTATGGATAGATAGATAGATAGATATAGATATAGATATAGATAGATAGATAGATAGATAGATAGCTATGCAGGTATAGCTCAGCATTTGGGCCAGAAAACACAAAACATGCAAGTAGTCTGGGGAAAATATTACTGACAACATTTTGTCCTCCATCTAAGACCTTGAAACAAGTTACTGGGTTCAGAGAAAGAGGGAGCCTAATACAATATCTTGCTGTCAAATGAATGGAGCTTTTAAAAAGTACTCATATGAATAGACTGGATATATAGGATTCTGAGAGGATCAATCAATCAAAAACAAAAGTAACTCAACTCTCAAGAAATGTAGTTACACAAATACTGAAAGAGAAATTGAATATGAATGATTTTTCATTCCAAGCTCATTCTTCAATGTCATGAAGTTCTTTTAGCAATAGCACTGATTTTTCTTTCAACCATGAAGATAGAATCCTCTAAAAGATGAGGGAAAGATAATAATATTACTCTTGCCTAGTTTTATAAAGATATTTCAGACAAAAACTACTTAAAGTCCATTGTATCTTTTTTTGTGTGTTAAGTAAAATGGTATTATTTTCCAATTTACAATATTTGAGTAAAAACACCTAATGCATAAAATATGAGTGTGTTGACAACACATGTTTACATTTCCTTCCTTCCTCTATTCCTTTCCTTTTTTCATTTTTCTTCCCTCCCTTTTTTCCTGCCTTTTTTCTTTCCTCCATTATTTGAACACAAGGGTGCAGATATCTCTTTGAATAGTGATTTCATTATGTTAAAATATATACCCAGAAGTAGGATTCTGGATCATATGGTAGTTCTATTTTTAAGTACTTCTGGTGGACAATTTTTTGTTGTTGTTGTTGCAATTCCAAAAAGCTGCCACCAATTTCACCATATTTTGCTATCACACAGAGTTGGGTACCAGCTGTTATCATTTATAGAACATGGTACCTGTACCATCAGAGGCATTGAAGCCTACAGCATCTCTATCAATATCATCAGATAATACTAAAGCATAGAAGGTACTTTTCATTATATTCAGGAAATGGGAGAATTTCCCCAACAACCTGCTTTTTTAATACTCTAAATCAAATAAAAAGAAAGGAAAAAGAAAGAAAGAAAGAACAAACAAACAGACACAGAGAAACACAAAGGGAAAGCCATGGAAGATGAAGATAGAGATTGGAGTGATGCATCTACAAAGCAAGAAACACCAAAGATTGTAGAAACTTCGAAAAATTAGGCAAGAGACATGGAACAGACTTTCCCACAGAGCCTCCAGAAGGAACCAGTCCTGCCAACACTTTGATTTTGACTTCTGAACTCCAGAACTATAAAAGAATAAATGTCTGTTATTTTAAGGTTTGTGGTAATTTGTTATAGCAGCCCTAGAAAACTAACACATTAGGCAAGTTAGCCTTGCTAAGCTCTTTCAAGACAATTATTTTCATTGGCTCAAAAAAGCCACTTAGGAAGATGTGGTCCATATACACTATGGAGTATTATGTCTCCATCAGAAAGGATGAATACCCAACTTTTGTAGCAACATGGACGGGACTGGAAGAGATTATGCTGAGTGAAATAGGTCAAGCAGAGAGAGTCAATTATCATATGGTTTCACTTATTTGTGGAGCATCACAAATAGCCTGGAGGACATGGGGAGTTAGAGAGGAGAATGGAGTTGAGGGAAATTGGAAGGGAAGGTGAACCATGAGAGACTATGGACTGAAAAACAATCTGAGGGTTTTGAAGGGGTGAGGGGTAGGAGGTTGGGGGAACCAGGTGGTGGGTGTTGGAGAGGGCACGGATTGCATGGAGCACTGGGTGTGGTGCAAAAACAATGAATACTGTTATGCTGAAAAGAAATTAAAAAAAAAGCCACTTAGGGCACATATTATTGTCATGATTTTATAGAAAGCAGAAACCAGTGGTATGTTGATATTCCCAAGATAGGATAGTGAGATAGTGAGATAGTGAGACCTAATTCACTGCAGTTTTCTAGCTATCCATGATTCACTCAGCAAACATTACCAATTCCATCCTTTATTCCAGATATTGTGCTTTTGCTGGGAAGAGATAAGAATAATGAGGATAGACTCCTTTCTGTCAACTTGCTTGTAGCCTATGTCATGACATACAGAAAATAATGCAAGCTTTTTTTTTTTTAAGACTTTGTTTATTTATTTGACAGAGAGCGATCACAAGTAGGCAGAGAGGCAGGCAGAGAGAGGAGGAAGCAGGCTTTCTGCTGAGCAGAGAGCCTGATGCAGGGCTCAATACCAGGACCCCGGGACCATGACCTGAGCCGAAGGCAGAGGCCCCAACCCACTGAGCCACACCAGGCACCCTAATGTAAGATTTGTAGAGCTCTAAAATCATGAAGAAGATACTTACCAGTCAGTATGGAGCAGCAGTGTGGAGGTGGGGGTTGGGACTGTGGCCTCTGTATACCAGGATTAAGTCAAAGAAATAGAAAAAAGGTATAAATTAATTTAGGTTTAACAATGATTATTATTTGTAAAATGCTTCATAGGTTTTAAAATCTTTCACATAATAATCTTATAATAAGTGAACATCAGTGTAATTAAGTGAGTTGTTCAAAGATAAGGAGGCTGGGATATGGCAAATTGGTAAAGTTATGAATTGAACTTGTGTTCATTTCTTTATTTTAGTATATTATACCAAACTTCCAGGAAATTCCATATAGTAAATAACTTACATTTCCTTTATTTTCTTTTCCATATTAATATCACTAGAATGTTGTATCTCATGTTAGCACTAATCATAATTATACTTAAATAATTATGTACTTTGTTTCTGTAGTAAGATTCAATTCATAATTATGTTATATTTAATTATGAAGTTTCTTTAGTTTTTCTTAGATGGTATAGTTCCCCAGACTTTTTCCTTTCTCTCATTGGCTTAACATATTTTTAAGAATGTGGGCATTTGTTTTGTAAGGTGTCTTCCATTTGGGCTTGTCTGATATTTACTCATGATTAGATTTATGTGCATTTTGGCAGAAATACTACAAATGTAATACTGTATATATCTCAGTGCATCATATCAGGAGACACATAGTAATCAGCACACCTATTCTCACCTAGATCTTGGTTCACAAAAACTATTCTCCACTAAAATGAACCATGGGTCCTTGGAGAAATGCCTAATTTCAGAGCTGGGTCTGGAAATATTCAGAGTAACTCTGGAACAATTTGTTATGCCAGAAGTTAAGGGAGTTCTTAAATAATCATGACTACGAGCCAAGAGAACACAAAATCCAGTTTTAACAAGCTTTCACTGGACAAATCTGTGAAAGTTTGAGGATTAAATTAAGGAATAATAATAATAATAATAATGAGTTATAAACTATTGATTAAAATAAGAATCTAAGAATCCATTACAAATACATGAATAAGAAAACAGAAATGTTCTTTTAAAATGATACATGTAGAATTTTTTAGTAAAAATTATGGGGTCTGATAATTTATCAGATTTGTGACTTGTACATAGCAACTAACACAGTGACCAGCACACAGTAAGTACTCAAACATAACTATTCACTATGTAAATGACTACGTAAATGACACTATGTAAAATGAATAAATGAATGAACAGATGAGCAATAGATTCTTGGCATTATTTTATTTTTGAAGAATACTGTGACCTTGACCAAAATATCTTATATTTTTAAGTCAAATTTGCCCATGCGCAAAATAATGGCTGATGACAATCACAACATTTGAAAGCATGATCCTAGATCAGGTATTCCTTCTAAACTTTTGAGTCTGTATAAACCAGTATAGGTTTTTCCTTCAGTACTTCATGGCATGCCAAAAGTGTTCCCTGGGACTTTCTGTTATTGGAGTAAGATATTCAAGACACAAAGAAATGTTGAGCAGCACTTCCTACAGTGTTTATTTAGGCATGATAGATGGACACCTGTTTCTGTGATTTATTGTTACATTTTTTGTTACATTGAAAATCTGCTTGCTATTTACATATTTTATACTGACTGTTAAGTTCTGAATTCATATCAGTTTGACCAAAAAAAGATTTATATTTCATTACTTTCTTCATGCAAAAAGCTGGGCTATAATTAAAGTCACTTATAATTAAAGATTTAGGATTACAGGAAACAGTACAAGTGGGGACATTCAAAGACAAAATATATTCATCTGAGGAACAGTTTTGCTAATCATTTTATAATTATGCTAACTTCCACATTGCAAACCATAAAAAACTCAACATATTTTGTAAAAATTCTATCTTCCTTTATATTTTACCCAATATTAGAGAGTGAGAAGCTGAATCATTGTACAGATCATTACAAAAAGGAAAACTTGTAAGTTAAATTTCCAAGGAAACAAAGGAAATCAAGGTTGAAGAGATGATATATATTATTAGTAAGGAATCTTTGGATAGCAAAGGCCAAAAACCAAATTTAATCTATCTTAAACCAAAATAAAAGTTTATTGTAAAAGTAGTGAGATGTTTCATAGAATTCATGGAATAGAATGCAGCTGGCTTATGGGTCTTTGAAACAGGTGACTCCTACTAATTGAATATGAGACTTATTTTGCACCTTGGGAATTCTCTCTCTCTGTTTCTCTTTCTCTCTCTTCTCCTTGTCTCTGTTATTTAAAATAGGAAACATGATCACTGCCACAATTTCTGAGTTTTAAATCTTACAAACATCAGGTTGCTACCCCTCAGCAGGATGTGACTTGGAGAGCAAAGATGGTATGCAGGATGACTTCACTTTCTCTGTTTGGATGGAGAAGAATAGGGAACTGTCCAAAAAAAATGTGTTCTGTATACTAGCAATTAGTTGAGGGCACACAATTCCAGGTGCTTTATGTCCCAGTTATTATCCATATTGTCAAGCGAAGAAATAAAAGCTCTGGGAAAGGACAGAAACTGCTCATGGCACTTGCTGAGTGGTGGAACCATCATTTGAACTCACATTTATTTGACTCGAAACCAATATTCCTATCTTTGCTCAAGTTAAATAAAAATAAGTCATGTTTTTGGGTGCCTGGGTGGCTCAGTTGGTTAAACATCTGACTCTTGATTTTGGCTCAGATCCGGATCTTGGGATTGTGAGATGGAGACCCATATTAGACTCCTTGCTCAGTGGGGATTGTGCTTGAGATTCTCTCTCCCCCTCTCCCTCTACCTCCCACCCATTGAAATAAATAAATAAATCTCTTTAAAAAGTTGGTCATGTTTTTATTAATAGACAAATTAAGAAAGGACTAATAGACATTTAGAGAACAGAGAAATAAGAGATTAAAAGGATCATGGAAACTGATACTAGGATTCATGTTCTGGCCATAATAAAGTGCCAGGGTCCAGATTTAAATTTCACACTGTAAAAAAATATAGAGAACTTGGTAAAATATATAAAATACAGTTTTTAAACATTAGACAACAGACAGCACAGAATTGTGGTCTTTGAGAGAAAGAAAATAAATAATAGCAAGCACTCTGTCTTATAAACTTCCAGATCATAGAGTAGGGAGAGTGTATTAGAATTTTTGGGAGAAACAGAACCAATAGCATGTGGCTAGATGATAGATAGATAGATAGATAGATAGATATACAAAAAGAGATTTATTTTAAAGAATTGACTTATGCATTAGGGAGGTTGGCAAGCCCAAAATCTGCAGAGTGTAAGCAGGATTTGAGGCCCAGAATAGGGCCAAACAGAGCCAATGTTGCAATTCAAGTCCTCAGGCTGATAATTCCTTCTTGATGAGGAGGACCAGTCTTTTCTTTAATCAAATCCTCAGTTGATTAGATAAGGGTCATCCACATTATAGAAAGCAATCTGCTTTATTCAGAGTCCAGCAATTTAAAAGTTAACATAAGACAAAACTATAAACTCTCAGAAGATAAAATAGCCACAGACTTTGGCTTTGGAAATACCTTTTAAGATACAATGCCAAAGGCACAATCCATGAAAGAAGAATTGATAAGCCTGACTTCATTAAAATGAAAATTTTCCGCACTGTTGAAGACAACAAGAAGAATGAAAAGAAAAGATATGGACTAGGAGAAAAAATCTGCAAAAAACATATCCGATAGAGTACCATTGTCCAAAACATACAAAGAACTTTTAAAACTCAACAGTAAGAAAAAAACCTGAATGAAAAAAAAAAATGAGCCATAGACCTTAACAGACACCTCACCAAAGAAGATAAACAGAGGACAAATAAGCATATGAAAATATGCTCCATATAAAATACTATTAGGGAAATGTAAATTAAAATAAATGAGCTATTTCTACATACCTATTAGAATGGCCAGATCCAGAATACTGACAACACAAAATGCTGGTGAGAATATGCAGCACTGGGAACTATCATTGATTGGTGGTGGGAATGAAAAATAGCACAGCCACTTTGGAAGACAGGTTAGCAGTTTCTTGCAAAACTAAACATTCTCTTACTCTAAAATCCATCAATTGCACTCTTTGTATCTCCCTAAAAGCGTAAAAAACTTACGTCCATAAAAAACCTTAAATATGGATATTTATTGCAGCTTCATACATAATTGCCCAAACTGAAAGCAACCAAGATGTCCTTCAGTAGGTGAATGGATGAATAAACTAAATAAACTATAGCACATCCAGACACTGGAATATTTTTTAGCATTATAAAAGAAATATTTATTAAGCCATGAAAAGACATAGAAGATCCATAATGCATATTGCTAAATGGAAGAAGTCAATATGGAAGGTCACATAGGGATGATACTCTGGAAAAGTAAAAAGTTTATTCATTCCCATGAGATGGAGTGAGGGAGAGACATGGAAACAGAGTACAGAGTTGTTTCCTGACTAGTTAATTTTATCCATTCTGACTGGTGTGAGGTGATATTTCATTATGGTTTTGATTTGTATCTCCCTGATGTTGAGTGATATTGAGTATTTTTTCATGTGTCTGTTGGCCATTTGGATGTCTTCTTTTCAGAAGTGTCTGTTTGCATCTTCTGCCCATTTCTTGATTAGGTTATTTGTTCTTTAGGTGCTGAGTTTGATATGTTCTTTATAGTTTTTGTATACTAGCTCTTTATCTGATAAGACATTTGTAAATATCTTCTCCCATTCTGTCAGTTGTCTTTTTATTTTGTCAACTGTTTTCTTTGCTGGGCAAAAGCTTTTTATCTTGACAAATTCCTAATAGTTCATTTTTGCTTTTGTTTCCCTTGCCTTTAGAAATGAGTCTAGCAAGAAGCTGTTGTGACTGAGGTCAAAGAGGTTGATACCTAAGTTCTCCTATAGGATTTTGATGGATTCATATCTAACATTGAGGTATTTCAACCATTTTGAGTCTATTTTTGTGTATGGTATAAGGAAATGATCCAGTTTCATCTTCTGCATGTGGCTGTGTCCAATTTTCCCAACACCATTTGTAGAAAAGACTCTCATTTTTCCAGTGGTTATTTTTTCCTGCTTTGTCAAAGATTAGTTGACCATAGAGTTGAGGGTATATTCTGTTCCATTGATTTATGTGTCTGTTTTTGTGCCAGTACCATACTGTCTGGCTGATTACAGCTTTGTAGTATAGCTTGAATTCCAGAATTGTGTTGCCATCAGCTTTAGTTTTCTTTTTAAACATTCTTTTGACTATTCAGGATCTTTTCTATTCCATACAAATTTCAGGATTATTTGTTCCAGCTCTATGATAAAGGTTGATGGAATTTTGATAGGGATTGCATTGAATGTATAGATTGCTCTAGGTAGCATAGACATTTTAACAATATTTATTCTTCCAATACATGAGGATGGGATGGTCTTCCATTTCTTTATGTCTTCCTCAATTTATTTAATGAGTTTTCTATAGTTTTCTGAGTACATATTCTTTATATCTTTGGTCAGGTTTGTCCCTAGGTATCTCATGGTTTGCATGCACTTATAAGTGGAATTGACTCCTTAATATCTGTACCTTGTGTTTCATTGTTAGTGTATAGAAACACAACTAATTTCAGTGCATTGATTTCATACCCTGTCATTTTGCTGAATTTCTGTATGAGTTCTAGCAATTTTGGAGTAGAGTCTTTTTCCATATGTGTATCATGTCATCTGCAAAGAGTGAGAGTTTGACTTCTTTGCTTATTCATATGCCTTTTATTTTTTTCTGTTGTCTGATTACTGAGGCTTTGTTGAACAACATATGTTCAACAACAGTGTTGAGGCAACCATAGTGAGAGTGGACATACCTGCCATGTTCCTGACCTCTTAGTTTTTATCCATTGAAAATGATATTCACAGGGTGCCTGGGCTGCTTAGTCAGTTAAGCATCTGCCTTCAGCTCAGATGATGATCTCAGAGTCCTGGGATCAAGCCCTGCATCAGGCTCCCTGCTCGGTGGGGAGTCTGCTTCTCTCTGTCCCTGTGCAGCTCCCCCTACTTATATTCTCTTGTTATCTCCCTCTCTCTCTTTCTCTGTCAAATTAATAGATAAAATCTCAAAAAAAAAAAAAGAACATATTTTCAGTGGACTTTTCATATATGACTTTTATGATATTGAGGTATGTCCCTTCTATCCCTATTATCAAGAAAGGATGTTGTATTTTGTCAAAAACTTTATCTGCATCTATTGAGAGGATCTTAAAAATGTAGTAGTCAAACTAATTTCTTCCCTTCTTCCCTCTCTCAGCTTCCATGCACTATATAAACAAAGTCAAGATATCTGTCCTTCAAATCTTATATATTGGAATTTTACTCATCTTTTAATGTCTGACAAAGACACTCTACCTATTAGAAAAATTCTCAACTCAATCAGAAATATGATTATCACCATTTGATAATTATTCTTGTACACTGATTTTCTTTGACAAATTTATTAGACACTTGAGAATAGAGACTAAGTTCTATGCATACATTTATGTCATATCTTTTAGACTCAGTAGTTACTCAAAAACGTGCATTGACTCAACAGTAGCAGAATTTTCAAGTTCCATGGAAAATTCACCAAGAGAGACCATATTCTAAGCCATAAAATAAACTTCAACATATTTCAGATACTGGGAAGTTTTAGAGTATGTTCTCTGAACATAATGGAATGACACTAGAAATCAGTAACAGAAAGACAACTGGAAAATCTTTTCACTGAGAAATGCCTAATAATCCATGGGTCAAGTAAGAAGTGTCAGGAGAAATAAAAAATATAGAGAAAGGAATGAAAATGAAAATACAACAAAGAAAGTATGTGAAATGCAACTAAAACCTCAAATCAATGATCTGTTTCTACCTTAAAAAAGAAAAGAAAAACCTAAAGCAAGAAAAAGGAAGACAACAATAAAGAGGGAAACAGAAATCAATACAATTGAAAACAGAAAATCAATAGAGAAAAATAAATAAACAAGATGCTTGTTCCTTGGAGAGATGAGGGAGAATACAATAAAATTGATAAAGCTATACTTAGACTGGAAAGAAAAAAAAAACTAGCCAAGACATAAATTACCATTATCAAGAATAAGACAAAAACAAAAATAAAATAAAAAATTGCAACTAAAAAAGAATGAGGCAAGAGACATCACTAAAGATCTTATAGCATTAAAAAGATAATAAGAAAATACTACAGTTTTGCATTCATAAATTCAATTTAAAAGAAATAAACGAGTATCAAAAACCTAAGAATGACTAATTCTCAAAAAAGATGAAATGGTCAACTTAAAAATTCCCATTACCTTTAGCAAAGTTGAACATGCAATTTAAACATGTTCTGGGGCGCCTGGGTGGCTCAGTGGGTTAAGCCGCTGCCTTCGGCTCAGGTCATGATCTCAGGGTCCTGGGATCAAGTCCTGCGTCGGGCTCTCTGCTCAGCAGGGAGCCTGCTTCCTTCTCTCTCTCTCTCTGTCTGCCTCTCTGCCTACTTGTGATCTCTCTCTGTCAAATAAATAAATAAAATCTTAAAAAAAAATAAATAAACATGTTCCGAAAAACAACACAAAACAAAACAGAACAACAACACCAAAAAAAAAAAAAAACAAAAAACTCAAAACCAAACCAAAACAAAACAAAAAACAGAACCAAACGCTTCACGGAAGATTTCTACCAAATATTTAAAGAATTGAAGACAAATTTTACACACTCTCTTTCAAAATATAAAAAAAGGAGAGAACATTTTTCAACACATTGTATGAAACTAGTATTAATAAGATACCCACCCAAAGCAGGCAAGGATAGTACAAAAGAATAAAAAAAGAAGAAGAAGGGAAAAAAAAAGTACACATCAATAACTCTAATGAACTTAGGCATAAAACTGTCAGCAAAATATTAGAAAATTGAATCCGGCAATGTATACAAAAAAATCCATCATTATCAACTTGAATTTATTTCAGATATGGAAGACTATTGAAACACTTGAAAAACCAATCAATTTAATACACCATATCAACAAAATGAAAAAGAGAAATCTGGTGACTGTATTAATTGATATAAAAAACATTTTATAAAATTCAACATTAATTCATAATAAAAACTATAAGCATGTTTGTAATAGAGTGGAATTGCCTCAATCTGATAAAAAGTTACCTATCAAAATGTCTGCTATCATCATATCTAAGAAGGAAAGACTGAATATTTTACCTTTCAGATTGGAAATAAGGGGTGCCTGGGTGGCTCAGTTGGTTAAGCATCCTGCTCTTGGATTTGGTTCAAGTCCTCATCTCCTGAGATGCAGCCTGTCGACCAGCTTAGCCGGCGTTTGGTTGGATATTCTCTCCCTCTGCCCCTTCCACCATTCTCTTTCTTTCTGTCAAATAAAAGAATGATTGGGAATAAGGTAGGGATGCCTACTTTTACTAGTTTTATTAAGCTGGAAGTTCTTTTTTTTTTTTTTTTAAAGATTTTATTTATTTGACAGACAGAGATCACAAGTAGGCAGAGAGGCAGGCAGAGAGAGAGGAGAAAGCAAGCTCCCCGCTGAGCGGAAAGCCCGATGCGGGGCTCGATCTCAGGACCCCGGGACCATGACCTGAGCTGAAGGCAGAGGCTTTAACCCACTGAGCCACCCAGGCGCCCCTAAACTGGAGGTTCTAATCAGTGCAGTAGAGTGAGAAAAAGAAATAAAAGGCAAATAAATTGGAAAGGAAGAAATAAAATTACCCCTATTTGCGTATGATATGAATGCTTTGAAAACCTGAGAGGCTGAAAAAATATATACACATACTAAAACAAACCCCACATGGAAATCAAACTTTAAAATGCAATACCATTTTTAATTGATCCAAAGAAAATGTAATTCTTAGGTATAAATCTGATAAAACATATAGAGGACTATATCCTAAAAATTACAAAATGTTGATGAAAGAAATCAAGGGGAAACTTCACAGATTCATGATTCATCGATTTGTATTCATAGATTGCAGCACTCACCATTGTAAAGATGTCAATTCTCTCTAAATTTTTTACAAGTTTAATGCAATCCTATAAAAAAAATAGGTGTGTGTGTTGAAGACATTCTTGATGATTAGGTACTTTATATACTGTACCTGCACACAGAGATTGACATTTTATATGTATTGATAGACATAAACTTTCATGATTTAATTCTATTAATCTCAATATATTTACTCCCCTTAGTATATCCTAAAAATTATTTAATTAATTTTTTGCTAGGTTGAAAGTGTTAATGAAACATCATTCGGGATTAAAAAGACTGTAGATTTTGACTGATTTCCAATTTAGTTACTACATTTGAAAAAATGTTATTTAACAATATTTTTAATGCATAGATTCTGAGATTCAGCTTTTTATTTAACAATAATATAGTTAACAAGTTGGGAGACAATGGTGAGCCCTGAGCACTTCTTTGGTTTTATTCCCAGCTTTTGATATTAAATCTTGAGGTCATCTTCATGTGTTTTTTTTCCATGGATGTTAAAACCTTTATTTTTAAATGTTTGGAATCACATCATTCTCTGTTGATCTTCAAAATTCACAGTGACTAAGGAATCTAGATCTCTGAAATGAAGCCCCAAAATCAGCCAATTGCATTAAATAAAATCCAAATGTGACTTTCTTAGGACTATGTATTTCTACTCAAATAAAGATTTACTTCATTGTTTTGTTTTGTTTTTTTCTCTCTCTGTATCTGTTTTTGGTGGAATTGAAATTATTATCAGTTTCTTGGTTTACATGAAAGAATGGCTCACATTTATCTAATTCAATTTATTTTTGTAAGTGGTCTCAAAATGAGGTAATCAGATATTGAAGCAACATAGAAAAGTTATTATCATCATAAATTTATGTGCATTACTTATCCTCTTTCTTTTTTAAAAAAAAGTCTTTATTTATTTATGAGAAAAAGAGACACAGACAGTTTGGGGTGGGGGGAGGAGCAGAGGGAGAGAGACAGGCTGACTCCATGCTGAGCACCAGCCAATGTAGGGCTCCATCTCAGGATCCTGAGATCATGACCTGAGCTGAAACCAAGAGTCAATGCCCAAGTGACTGAGCCACCCAGACACCCCCGTTACCCTCTTTAAAGGTCTTTGAGGTCCTTGACTTACCTGCAAGGCCTCTCTGTTCAGAGACTCATACTCTATTTTATGCATCAGTATCAGAGGATACTCTCACACTCAAACCAGTTCAAGAAGAAAAAAAAAAAAAAAGTTAATTTATTGTTTCACATTAACTGAAAAGTCCAGGGACCAACTTAGTCTTAGAAAAATTGAATCAAAAATACCATCAGAATTCTAATTCTGCCCCTCCATTCTGATCTCCTGTAAGGCTCTCACCACAGAGCTGACCCTGGAAGCCTCACACTTATATTCTACAGGATTGCAAGCCTAACGGGAAGAAGGCCCCTCCCTCCGATAAATCCAGTTATATTTCATGGATTGAATGACAAACCTGGTGTGAGTCAATTGTTGATCCACATAGTCTATTTACCAAAGAAAGACGTGTGGTGTTCAATGGGATGTCCACCTAAATTTATAGGGGTGGGCGGCATTGGATTTTTTTTTTTATTTTATTTTTTCTTAATGGAAATTGAGACTCATTTACTAGAAAATAGGAAATAGATGCTGGGCTGGCATAAATGATATCCATTGCAGCTCTGCAAACAATACATACCCAACATAAATACCTTACATGAAATAATCAAAGCAATTAAATAATAAAGGTGCAAAATGAATCAAAGAATGCTGTGGAGTTTATATTTAGAAAAGCATTGTTGGAGCTATGGTTCTGCCACTTTCAAACCCTGCAGACTTGAGTAAATGACAAGAGATCTGTGAACATTTTAAAAGGAATAAGCAAAATGTTTATAATCCACTAATGAGATATTTGTTTAGAGAAAATCAAAAACATTTAAAAAATAAAATTAATAAAACTTTTAAACAGGCGTGTTGGAACTTGACCAATATAATAATATTAACCATAATTTTATGCTTTAACAAACAGTTCAACTTAACTTAAGAAGTACATGCCATCTAAAATAGTATCAAAATTATAAGGCGTTTAAGAATACTGCCCCTCCAAATGTATAAGACCTCCATGCAAAAGAAATATAAAAAGTTCAAATTATAATTTAATTTATATAGAGTAAAAGCACCTTTGTTTTGAGTATGGCTCTATAATTTTTAACAAATTTACGCAGTCATGCAACCAGTAACAAAATCAAGATAGAGAACATTTGCATCACCCCCTAAAATTCCTACATGATTTCATTGTCCATTTACTTTCCCCACATCTAGTCCATGGCTATCATAGCTATCAAAAATTTTGTTTGTTTTTAATGTCTTTATAGTTTTGGATTTTCCAGAATATGATATCAATGGGATAATGTAATTTGTGGATTTTTTTTTATCAGTCTCTTCCACTTAGCTTCATACATTTGCATTCATCGTTGATGTTGCATGCATCAATAATCCCTTCCATCTTACTGCTGAATAAAATTCCATTCTATAGTGTCTCATATTTAGTTTTTCCATTTAACAGTTGACTGACATTTGAGTTGTTTCTAGTTTTGGGCAATGACCAGTAACAAACACTGCAATAAACTTTCCCACACAAATTTTTGTTGCTGTTGTTGTTGTTTTATAAACATATACTTCATTTCTTTGGGGTAAATATCCAGGGTTGGGATTCCTGGATCAAATAAGAGGTGTTTAACTTTATAAGAAATTATCAAACTGATTTCTAAAATATCTGTGCTGTTTTGCATTTCCACTATTATATGTCTAAACATTCGTTTCTTCACATTCTTGCCAGTATTTGATATTCTCAATGTTTCTATTTTTTTAGAGTTTCACATATTTTAATATTCATAATTTTTTAAAGTTCATAAGTTTAAGTCTGATATTTATTTTTATCACCCATTTCAAGTTAATTCATCTTTTTGTGGTGCAAGGTGGAAATGAGAAGAGTTTTGCATTAGAATATCCAAGAGTTGCAGCGCTATTTGCCTAAATGACTATTCTTTCCCCATTAAACTGTGTTCATGTTTCTAGTGAAACTCAGTTAACCATATATGTGTAATTCTATCCCTGGGCTCTTTATTATTATATAACAGATGTATCTTTAAGACAATACCACACTGTGGCGGATTAAAAAGAATAAATAATGTTGATATAAAATATATATACAACCATTATATATAATTACATAAATATTTAAGTTATTTTGTTCATTTAATACTTACAAAGTTTATACTGTTCATATAATTATACTTAGTAATTATACATATGCCAAGAATAACATAAATTCATTTAAACATACATGGAGTATTTATTATTCTATTTTTACTAGGCCAAAGAAATTCTTTTAAAAACTTCCAAACCCTTAATAGCAGACAAAACACCTCCTGTGATCAGTGATCAAAAATAAAAATGGAAACTTAGAAGCCTAAAAATTTGAATCAGGATGCTAGGGAAAATACACACACACATACACACACACACACACATTAAGCCTAAAGTACATAGAGGAGAAAACAGTAAAAATAAGAGCATAAATTAATAAAATACAATTGTATAATATTTCTTGTACTGTTACAGAGAAGCAGAAAAGGGGAATGTGTGTGGCTAATTTTATGTGACCGATAAAACTATAATGTCGTATTCTATAAAAATGCACATTTAGGTAATAAAAGTACAACAACATTGGCCGAAAGGATTTCAAATATATCAAATTTTATCATGGTGGTTACTCTAGGAGAGACAGGGAGAGAGATAAAGGACACTGGGCTGGAGAACAAAAGATATTTTGAATTTATCTATAGTAATATCTTTCTTTAATTAAAAATATGTGTATGTGTTTGTGTATGCATGAAACACTGATATTTATATCATTCTAAGCATTTTCTGTGATTTTAAATATTTTGAAGTAAAACAGGAACTTTCTATGTTTTAGGATCAAAATAAGCCAGTAAATGCAAAATTGTCATAAAATTGCAAAGCACTAAACAATAAGACATACAGCCCTTATTTAAACAAAGTTTTAGGCAAGATCATGTACCCATTTCCCATGAGGTATTGTTTGATAAATGAATGGACTTCCAAAACTTTTTGATCTTTTCACTATTATCATGTAATTGATAATTCTTCAGTCAATAACCAGTGACCAATTTACAAGTATCCAGAAAATATGATAATAACAAAGTAAGGTACCAGACGGAGGTGGGAGTGGGAACGTGGAGGTGTGCGTGCCTTGCCAATGTTCCACTCCAGGCTTAGCTCACTGTCGATACTCAGTAAATGTTAAACAACAACAATAATAACGGGTACCATCTGCATGCCAAATTTAGAGTGGTAGAAACATCCAGGATTGACAGCCCTAAAGGCCAGACTTCCTTTACTGATTATTCCCAACATGTACAGCATTTTTCTTAGCTCAGTTAATGGCATAAATAGTCTCTCACTCAGGAAAAAAACACTATAATCTTTAACTCTACCCTCTCCATCATCACTAAAGAACCCTTTCAGAAATGTACCGGTCTCCAGTCTCTGTCTCTTCTAACACAAACCTAACTTTACTGTAAATTGTTTACATTAAAAAACATAAAGTCTACTTATATTATTAATTATTAAAATAATATTATTAAATAATAATTATTTATTATTAATAATAATTAATAATTCATTATATTGATATAATATTTATATTATATGATTATTATTATATTAATTATATTGTAATATAATTAATTGTATTATATTAATTATTATTTGTTATAATAATAATAAAATAATTATTCATTTACTAAGAGAAGAAAACATTAATATTTTAGCTTGTATCTAAGACATCTTAATGTATTGCCTCACTCATATTTCCAATGTAGTGACAAGCTGCCTCACTTGAAAACCTCCTGCATCCTGCATGCAACACACGAGCCTAATTGGCATTTCCAAAATATAATATCCCATCCATTTGTAAGTATCACACTCTTTCCTCATCATGAAATTATCTTCTCCTTATCTCTCTGCCTGTTGGATTCCTACTCGTTCTTCAAAGCTCAATTTAAAGTCTTTTCCTCTGTAAGGGCATCACTGATCTTCCCAGAAGAATCTAATTTTTTTTTTCATTTCCTTCTTAACACATTATTTGCTTCTTTCACACCATATTATAGGCAAAATTACCTTAATGATTATTGCTAAAATTTGTTAAATATGAAGCATCAAGCATTCTTCTAAGTTGCTTTTGCTATTACATTAATATTATTATAATATTATATATTAACTCATATAATCTTCACAACAACCCAAGAGGATTATTATTAGCCATTCTAGACATGAGAGAACTAAGGTATAGAGAAATCAAGGATTTGACCAGGGCTAATGACATATATCTGGGATTTGAACCTGCTCCCAACCACTGGACAAGTGGTGAACTACCTGTCTTGCTACTAGATTCTGAGTTACTTGAGAGTGGTGATGACCTTATCATCGGTTCAGCAATTTCTACCTTGATCCTTATCCACTTCACATAAACATCTAACTCCTCAAAGCACTTAACAGAGCTTCATATAGGTAGTAAATAAGTTAAGCTCTGGAAAAGAAAAAAGAAAAAAGTTTCAACTGGTATCATTTGAAGATAGTATTATTATTATATATTTTTTTTATTATAGTCCCCCCTTATTCATGGAGGGGAAGTTCTAAGACCTTCCCAATGGATGCCTTGAAACTATAGATAGTACAAACTCAAAATATACTATGAAAATGAATATATACTATGCTCTTATTTTTTCCTTAATAGATACTATGATAAAGTGTAATTTATAAGTTAGGCACAATAAGAAATTAACAATAACTAATGACAAGGTAGAACAATTATAACAACAAATATATATATTTTATTCTCTCTCTATATATATACACATATACATAGAGAGAGAGAATAAAAGTTATGTGAACGTGGTCACTATCTCTCAAAAGATCTTATACCTACCCTTCCTTCTCCTTATGATAATGTGAGATGATATCGTGCATACGTAATGACATGAAGTGAGGTAAGTGACATGGGCACTGTGATGTAGCATTGGGCTACTATTGACATTTTGATGATACTTTCAGATTGCAGTTGACTGTGGATAACTAACACCATGGAAAGCAAAACTGTGGGTAAGGAGGGACTACTGTGTTCAACTAATATTACCTCAACAAAGAAAAATGAAAACATCCATCATGTCTTCTATCCTTTCTCCTCCAGGAATGGAGACCAAATAGGTCTTGGAGTTCTTAGTTCTAAGTTATCTTCTGTCAAGAGGTAATTAATAACTATTTTGGGTTTCATGCCCTCAAACTTGAGGTGTAGTTCTGAAGATCTGAAGATATTTTCAATATACATAAGCAGTGTTTTTTGTTGTGGTTGTTTTTTAAATTGTGTTATGTTATTCACCAAAAAACACATCATTAGTTTTTGATACGGTGTTCCAAGATTCATTGTTTATGTATAATACCCAAAGCTCCAAGCAATATGTGCTCTCCTTAATACCCACTACGAGGTTCACCCCACCCCACCCCCTTCCCCTCTGAAATCCTTAGTTTGTTTCTCAGAGTTAACAGTCTCTCATGGTTATTCTACCCCTCTGATTTCCCCTAATTCACTTTTCCTTTCCTTCTCCTAAGGTCCTCCATGCTATTTCTTATGTTTCACAAGTAAGTGAAATGATATGATAATTGATCTTCTCTGCTTGACTTATTTTACTCAGTGTAGTCTCCTCCAGCCCCATTCATGTTGATGTAAAAGTTAGGTATTCATCCTTTCTGATGGCTGAGTAATATTCCATTGTATGTATGGACCACATCTTCTTCATCCATTCTTCTATTGAAGAGCATCTTGGTTCTTTCCTCAGTTTGGTGACTGTGGACATTGCTGCTATGAACATTGGGGTGCATACAGCCCTTCTTTTCACTACATCTGTATCTTTGGGGTAAAAACTCAGTAGTGCAATTGCAGGGTCATAGGGTAGCTCTATTTTTAGTTTCTTAAAGAATCTCCACACTGTTTTCCAAAGTGGCTGCACCAACTTGCATTCCCACAAGCAGTGTAAGAGAGTTCCCCTTTCTCCACAACCTTTCCAACATTTGTTCTTTCCTGCCTCATTAATTTTTATAACCAGTGTTTTTTGAAGACTTAGGCCTTTGAGGGAATTAGATCAAGTTATCCAACAGGAAACCCTAGAATGCACAAAGGAAGAATGTCATGAATTGAATGTTTGTGTTCAACCCTCCAAAATTTATACACTAAAGTCCTAAACCCCATTGTGATGGTATTAGGAGGTGGAGCCTTTGAGAGGTAATTTGGTCATGAAAGCAGAGACCTCATGAATGTGATTATTGCTTTTATAAGAAGAGACAGGAGAGTTCATTCCCTCTCTGCTCTGCACCAAATGAGGAGACGGCCATCTGCAAACCAGGAAGCATGCCCTCACCCTTCGCTGGATCTGACAGCACTTTGATCTTGTATTTCCCAGCTTCCAGAACTGTGAGAAATAAATGTTTATTGTTCAAGTTACAGTCCATGGTGATCTGTTATAGCAGTTGGAGTTGACTAAAAAACATGGTAACCTTAGAATCCGGCCAGGTATATTCTCCTTGGGAATGGATGGAAAATAGCCATGTGCGTTCCTTCAAAGGCTATGCTCAAAGGACTTCAGCACTGAGGAAGGTTGAGAACCTTGGTATTCTATAAAGATGTCTCAAGCATAAGGAAAACAATACTGATCAAAATAACCAGACTCTTAAGACTTCTCCACATAAACACACTTGTTAGGACCATGTAATTTCCAAAGGGGTAAAGATTCTATTAAAAATTGATAATCAAGTTATTGCCAATCTTAACAAGTTGGGAGTATATAGGAAATTATCATTTGATTTAGGAAAATAAGGAAATGCTGTTGAACGTTTAATACCTATTGGAGATAATGAGTGAATTAATTAATCAAACCACAGTTTGGAAATCATGTACAAAATACTTAAAATTCTATAGAGAACAGGTAACATTTTTGTCTTATTTGAGGGTTTTTTGAGTTACGTTTTTTTATTAATCCTGAAATCTATTGGTAGAGAAGTAATAATGACAATATGGTTAAATCCATCAAAACTTTGATGAAGTCAAATAATTTTATATAATAAGAAATCATAAAAATGTTAATTATCTTTTTTAGAAGAGTCAATCACACAAAAAATGGAAGGATTTACAATTATGTTAAAATATCTGTACTTGACTAAATTCTAATCTTGTTAATTCCTCCTACAGGAATAACATCACAGAAGTATAAAGCTATATATTAAAGATGCCTATCACAGCATTATTTATAAAGTCAAAAAGTTGGTAACCAAAATTATGTAATTTATTCAAATCAGGACATGATTTAGAGAGAAAGATGGCACTAAAAACAAATAAGTACTTATTGATCTGTAACAGTTATATATTAGGACTATCCCTAGAAAACTAGAAACCATGGTTACAGCAACAATTAATTTATTTAGGTAAGTTATAGTCTACTTATTAGAAATAATAGTGATGAAGACTACATTTAAAATTCGTATTCAATTCAACTCAATAAATCTGTATTACATTGTGGACCTACAGTAGTGAAAAAGACAGGTACTATCCTTGTCCTTAGGGAGCTGAAATTTTATTGGCTTACGAAACTGTATCTATAGTGTGATTTTACCATGCAAATATTGTTAGTGTATATGATAATAATTTAAAAAAGGGAAAAAAGACCTAGTGCCTGACACTTAAGGTAGTGAACAGAATTTTGGGTGTTCGTTTGTTTGTTTTTTTCTCACTTTTTATTTGTGTTAGTTCTACAATATTGTTTAGGCAATACATTTAGAAAAAAATAAATGATGACTGGGGCACCTAGGTGGCTCAGTTGGTTAAGTGTCTGCTTTCGGCTCAGGTCATGATCCCAGGGTCCTGGGATTAAGTCCTGCCTCCAGTTCCTTGCTCAGCGGGGACCCCGCTTCTCTCTCTCCTCCCAACTCCTACACTCTCTCCTCTCTCTCGCTATCTCCATCTCTCTCTCTCTCAAATAAATAAATAAATAAAATCTTAAAAACAATAATAAATGATGACTAATGATTACTCAAACCATTTGCATTAGGTTTTTTTGAGCTCTTTTATGTAACAGGTATCATGGTAAATGCTTTACGAACACTTCTTATAATCCTTCCAATAACTGCATATGATAAACTTGAGATTTAGAGGAATTATGTCATTTGCCTAAGATCAAATATGCAATAACTGTCTAAATCCAGCATCAAATGCCTGACTCTAAAAGCTCTGCTCTTAATCACTATTGCTTACCTGCTGAAGGCCCTGCCTTCCCTCTGGATGTTCTACACCTCACTTAATATCCTGTTGGTTCCATGCTAACATTAAATACCAAAATAACAACCCCTAAATCTGGCTGTGACCCAATGCAAAGTCTCCCAGGAGATTTCTGGCCCCATATCAGAGATCCCAGATGGGAAATCCATACAAGCCTCCTTCCTAGGCCTACTTTGGCAGCATATATTTCAATCCCAGATGGAAATGACAAGTGAACAAAACCAAACTAAACAGCTCAAATAGGCAGAATTGAGTCAAGTTCTGCAATTTTAAATTAAATTGTTTTTTTATAGTTAAAATCAGTGAATAGATAATTGATTAGAATTTTTGTGTAAATTGTCTCTTAATTATAATATGTAGCCCTCTAAATCATAGCAGGAAAATGAATATGTTTTTGCAATACATTTTACCCCTTTGAAAAGCCACTTTTAAGGGTTTTCTCTTTGGTCTCTGTGTTTCCCTGATTTTTTTTATTCCTTTCCCACCTAACCATATTTTATACACAAGACACTCAACATTTAATAAGAAAGCAAAGGTTTCTTCTCTCTTAATAATGGAATAAACCGAAATGTCAACAGAAATAAGATTTTCTATTTATAACTGAACCTTAGCTGTAGAGGTTAGGTTCACTCTCATCCTGTCCTGCTGTCCAAACTGTAATATTCCCAAGGATGCAGTATTAATATCAGCACTAAGTAAATGCCCTGTGTTCTGCAAATGGAAAAGACATACTTTTTAGAGTAGAAATATTCTAAGTTAAATCATTATTCCATCAGTCATCTAGCTGTGTAACTTTGGACAATTTCTATAATCTCTCTTTTAATGTCAGTGAGTAAGGGTACTAAAGGTAAAGATAGTTCAGTGGTTAAAGGTCAGTTTATAAATTAATTGTCTCCTAAACACCAATATCTCAGATTTTATTCTGTGGGAGAAATGTTATTTCTATGGGAGGCTTTATTTTTCTTCTATAAGCCCTGACATTAATGGCTGTGTCTAAGTGATGTGCTGTGTCTCTGAAGATGATGTGAACGTCTTTATTTTACTACCGTGAGCTTTCTGTGTCTGTGCCTGTGGTCTATATCCTTTTGTGAATGATCCTTCTTTGCTTCAAAGAAGTCTCACTTGGATTTTACATTTTATCAAAAGAAAAAGGAACAACTCTTAAACAGAAACTTAAATATGTACTATAAGTTGAAATTAAGGATCTCCTCTTCACCCCATGAGGCTCTACCCAAAATGCAGGATGCCCCACTCATCTTAGTGCAGTTCCATGCAATCATTTCGTGTACGTGTTACAGACCATGTGTGAGTGCACACACACTGAGAATGGAAGCCAAAAACTACTGAGTAGATAACGGAAGAGGTTATCACTCATACTTCAAGAGCATTCATGCAAGGCAGGTTACCTTGAAGAGAAATTTCTTAATGTATGTAAAACATGTTCTATTGTTTGTAAAATATTTTAAAGTATTCCTTCCTCCCCTGTACCCAGTATTGTTACAGAAGAGGTTAGAAGCATCTTATAATAAAGGACACACGACACAGTGAAGTTAAATATTGAAATAATTTGGGGGAAGGAACTCAGTCTAAGGAAAGAATACAGCTATTGAAAAAAAATTAACAATCGTTACTAAAATTAAGCATTAAATTTAGCTCACAAACATTTTTATGGGGAAGACATAGAATTACATTTGTGTCAAGATTTCCATTGAAATGATAATGTCTGACTCTTTCTTATTGCTTTGGGAAAATTAATAACTTTCTCTGGATTTTAATTGTGGAAGAAAAAACCTGATCCGGCTCTGTGAGGACGAAATTCAGCTACTTTCTCTAAAGGGGTAGGGAGGAAAGAGACAAGAATTTGGGAAGTAAGAGAGAGAGAGACAGCCAGACCTGGAGGGAGAGTTGGGTACTCCATCTGTAGAGTTATGGAAGCACCAGAGCACTCATGGGTGTCAGGATCTTACCCTCTACTCCCACAAAGAGAACTGTCTGGATAACTGGGGGAAGGCCAGGCCAATACACATGCAGGATGGCTTTTCAGTACCACTCCTTTAGAGTACCAGTAATTGTGCCTCTGGGCTTAGCTTCAGAGAACACACACACACACACACACACAAGCAAAGGATTAGCCTCCACAGTAGCATTTTATAGGATAAGAAGCACATCATGGTGATGGCAATAGCAAAGTACTAAATAGTTTCCCATTATCTTGACATCAAGTAAGCTTGGGAGACACCATAATGAGTAATATTGGATATTCTCCCAGATTGGGAGATAGGATCTCATGCTAGATTTAAGTTAATCTAGGAGAAAAAAATGCAAATGTAGTGCTTCTCACACACAAGTTTTATAGAATACATTCATACATGCTACATGTAAAATGAATTATATCGTCATAAGATTTTCCTACTGAAAAAGCTACATATGTCATCTACCAAAATGTTAAATCTCTACCATCTGCAAATCTGTTTAAATACTTTTGAAAACAAGCTGCTTTGAAAGATTTACGAAGTAAAAGCGTTAAACTGAAATCTTGTTTTCAGAGATGAAGTATTTTCTGTTTGAATATTCAGCAAAAAGTATGTGATGTGGGGAAAAAAATGAGGAGGGTACGGACATTAATGTAAATATCAACTGCTTTTTCAGGTGGGTGTATTGATAATCTTTGCTGCATGGCAAAGTATTTGCCCACGCATCCACTATGGGGATTAAATCTCAGCCCACTTCTAGTTAAACAAATTCTAAGACCACTTTTCTTCAAATCTTTATGCAGATGTCAAGACAGTCTGGTGCTAGACATCTAAATGGAAAAGATGAATTCCAAAATCTTTCACTTAGTACTTTTGTATAATTTATCATAAATATTAATTATCTCTCTTCAGGAGGAAAACTGGTAGTAAAAAGATTAATGATCAATTTTGGGACAAACCAAATGTCTCCAGATTTTTGGCAATAGTGAGGAGATGTAAATATTTAAGTAAACACATTTTGAGTGTGCTACGTGTGAAATATTCACCTAAACATTATTTATATATTTTATTGTATAATTAGAAACAAATTACACAACAAATATTTGTGCTTTTGAGACTTGTAAACGATAACTCTTCACGTACTGCTTCGAAGTTTCTTGGCCTCATTTGTCTTTTGTTTGTGTTGTCTGCTATGGATACCAGCTTTGCATGAACTATGATAGCACCATTCCATCTCACTGTGCCATGCATCTCTTGTTTCCTCTCCCATGATTTTTCTGTTGACTGAAAGGCTTGGGAAGCAATGACACCCAACCAAACATCCATGAAATGCAGTTGAGAATTACCCATTCTTGGGTGAAACATTGATGAATGGGAAACAGCAGTTATTGAGTAATTCTCCTCCCCCACCATCCCTAAAATAAGCTAGGATATCAGCAATAGGTGGCTAGGATATCACCAATCAATTGCATTTTGCAGTATCCAAATCAATAACATGTCCTGGTAACTGGCTTTTCCTTTTCTTTGCTTCATTCACCTTTCCCCTCACACCTGCTCTCTGGTATTGTACTTCCCTGTAACACAGTCTCAGATAAACACTTTAGTTCAGGCTCTGCTTTCTGTGGAACCCAGAAACAAGACTCTATATATTTCTCTGTCAATTCATTATTCAATTTTTATATATTATTAAAATGTAAAATGTATTTTCAACCTATTCTTAATTTTTAAAAAAATGTTGTATAGTCACTTTCCTTTGTAAAGTAAATGATAAATTGTAATTACAGAAGAAATGCATCATCACTTTTTATTGTCAATTTATTCATATAAAACTATGGCGTGGGCTTCTATAAATGAGGATTGTTTTTAAAAAGTGCATATTTTTTACAAAAGCATTTAGTGTAAAAAAATAAAGTAGCAAGACAAGATAAAACATTACAGAATGGAAAATAAGTAGACAGGTAATTACTTGTACTAGGTGTTTTGAGGAGTCCCAGTCCAAAATGGTTACAAAGGAGGCTCCTGAAGTCACCTCCTCTTCTGGACACACAAAATATATAGTCATATATGGAACAATTCCTTTAAAAAGAATCCAGAATCTAGCTAAGTGACTACTACTCCTCCAACAAATAAGAAACTACTCAAAATGTGCAGGAAAGGCTGACACATTGTATAAACCCCACCCACACCATAGCAATATATAAACAAGAGAGAATCCATAATTCCCAGCTTCTGTCCAATGGCAAAAGGTTTGGAGGCAACAGCAAGTATCCCAAATTTTAAGACTTCCATCTGGGAGTTGGACCCCCAAAACACTAGCTTTGAAAATCAATGGGGGCTTTAACCCAGAAAACCATACCAAAGGAATAAAGAGTTCTTAGGCTCATGAGGACCCACTATGGCTATCACCCAAAGCTCAGTGCAGAGGCTACAGACAAAAACTCTAACTCCAACTCTTTTCCTGAAAGAGGTCTCACTTGCATACTTTAAAAGCTGCTGCCAGAGAGTAGGCTTCTAATTCAGCATACCCCTAGCAGATACCTTGGATTCCCACCTGGGAACCAGGAAAAACAGCAGGCACCATCTTCATGTTATCCCTTTAGCTTGCTCCTGGTCACTGGTATCACCCAGGAAGGAGTTTGTATACATGGCTATCACTCTGGTTTATGTGTTTGCTACCCTGAGCATACATATGTTGATTATCTGGCCCTGGTGGCCAGTAGAATTGGGTTCATGGGTCCCCTAAAGCCAAAGTAAACCAAGAAGCAGGGCAGTGAAATTCATCCAATCAGAGGATCAAGAAAAAAAAAAAGGGAAAAAGAATAAAAATATCTTAAGAGACTTATGGAACACTATCAAGTAGAAAAATATTTGCATTATAGGGGTCCCAGAAGGAAAAGAGAAACAGTAAGGGGCAGAAAGATTATTCAAAGAAGTAATGGCTGAAAATTTCCTTACCCTAGGGAAAGAAACAGACATCCACAACCAGGGAAGCCCAGAGAGTTCCAAATAAAGTGAATCTAAAGAAACCCACACCATGGCACATTATAATTAAATTGTCCAAAGTTAAAGGCAAAGAAAGAATCTTAAAATCAAAAGAAAAACAGCTTGTTACAAACCAATAGAATGACTATTCTTGTCTAAAAAGACAAGAAATAACAAGTGCTGGCAGGGAAGTGGAGAAAAGAGAAATTTCATGTGATGTTAGTAAGAGTGTAAATTGGTGCAGCCACTGTGAAAAACAATATGGAGCTTGCTGAAAAATTAAAACCAAAACAATCATATGATCCCTCAATTCCACTTCTAAGTCTATATCCATAGGAAATGAAAATAGGATGTCAAAGAGATATTATCTGCACTCCCATAATCATTGCAGCATTATTCACAGTAGCCAAGATATGGAAACTAATTATTTATCAACAGATGAATGGATAAAGAAGATATAGTATGGATATACACACACATAATGGGGTATATATAGATATAAAAGCATAAACATAATGTATGTATGTGTATTAGATTGTTACTCAGCCATGAGAAAGAAGGAAATTTGGCCATTTAAAACAACATGGATGAAACTTAAAGATATTACACCAAGTGGAATAAGCCAGACAGAGAAAGACAAATACTGCATGGTGTCATTTGTATTTGTAATTTAAATGATATGCTGAAGTGTAGGGTTTTATTGTTACTGTTGTTTGGAGCAGCTTGGTGTTCTCTGAGTTATCTGGATCTGTAGCTTGTGGTCTGACATTAATCTGAAGCAAATTCTCGCTCATTATTATTTCAGCTATTTCTTCTATTTTTCCTCTCTTTTCCTTCTGGTATATTCTAAGTCTGTTCTCTTATTTTTTGGTTTTTGAGGATTCTATTGATATATTTTCTAACTCAGAGATTCCTTCTTTACTTGGGTCCAGTCCACGAATAAGCTAAAGACATTCTTCATTTCTATTACAGTATGTTTTTAATCTCTGGCATTTCCTTTTGATGTTTCCTTAGGAGTTCTCTCATCTTACATTTCCCATCTGCTGTTGCATGCTATCTTCTGTATCCGTTAGAGTCCTCAACACATTCATCATTGTTGTTTTAAATTCCTGGTCCGATAATTTCAACATTCCTATCATTTTCAGTTCTGAAGCTTGCTTTGTCTCTTCAAATTATGTTGTTTTGCTTTTGGTATGTCTTGTAATTTTTTCTTGATGTCCAGGTATAAGGTACTTGAGAAAAGGAACTGCTGTAAATAGGCCTTTAGCAATATGGTGGTGAGGTATGTTAGGGTAAAAGTTTTATTTTCTTATTATTAAGTCTCAGTCTTATAATGAGCTTGTGCCTTGGGAGCATGAATTTCACAAATGTTTCTCCCTTTTTTCCTCCTCCTTTAGGCGGCCATAATAGATAGAGTGGGTTAGAGTGGACTGACCAGGCAGTCAGGTTCTGATAACACTCCAATTAACCATTTTAAGTAGTCTCTGGTTAACCAGTTTCCTCCACAGGCAGGCCTTGTTAAGTAGAAAGGAGAGTTCTGATGTATTTCAAAATGGTCCCTTTCCCCTCCACTGCTGGAAATCCAAAGAGATTTTTCCTCCCATACTTACTGTGGAAACCCGATCAAGCTCCTGGAGATAAGTCTCACAATATTTTGGGAACTCCCCTGTGACATCTCCCCCTGTAGTTTTTAACTTTCAGAGTTGTCTCTACAGAGCCTCCAGCAATTTGGCAATTACAGTTCAGGTTCCCTACCCTGACACTGGTTTCCCTAGTGCTTTCCTCTTGAAAGTCTGCTCTAGGAAGCCATGTTCCCCTATATTCTCCTGTGGGTATCTCCAATTCTGGCAGCAGCAGTATGCTCTGTGTCCTCCACTCTCTTACAGTTTCAAGAAGGGTCACTGATTTTTAAGTCTCTTAGCTTTTTATTTGCTGTAATGGAGGGGTAATTTCCGAGGTCTTCATGTGCAGAACAGAAACCAGAAGTCTAGCTTTGCAATTTCTTACAAAACTAAACATAACCTTACCATACAATCCAGCAGTTGGGCTCCTTGGTATTTACTAAAACTGGCTAAAGATATATGTCCACACACACACAAAAACTACACACAGATGTTTATAGCAGTTTTATTCATAATTGCCAAAACTTGCAAGCAACGAAGATGTCCTTCAGTAAGTGAATGGATAAACTGTGGCACATCCAGACAATGGAATGTTATTCAGTATTTTAAAAAGAGAGCTCTAGCAAGCCATGAAAAGACACAGAGAAAGTTTAAATGCATATTGCTAAGTCAAAAGAAACCAATCTAAAAAGGCAACCTAGTGTGGATTTCAACTATAAGATGTTCTGGAAAAGGCAAAACTATGGAAAGAACAGAAAGACCTGCAGTTGTCAAAACTTAGGAGGAAAGGAGAAATGAACAGGTGGAAGATGAAAGATCTTTAGGGAAAGATCTTTAGTGGAAATACTCTGTATAATGCTATAATGATGAATACATGTCATTGTATACTTGTCAGAACCCATAGAATGCACGTTACCGACAGTAAACTCTACTGTAAAATATGGATTCTCAGTGATAATAATTGTCAGTGTAGGTGAATTGATTTTAATTAATGGATCCACTCCAGTAAGAGAAGTCTGGCTATGCATGTGTTGTGGGGAGTAAATATATAGGCATTCTCAGTGCTTTTATTGAATTTTGCTGTGAAACTAAAACTGTTCTTTTTTAAAAGTCTACTTTTAAAAAAGAAAGAGGATGATTCCAAAAGTGAAGCCAGGAGCCACAGATTATTTGCAGGACTTGAAACCTCATGGAGCTGATCCAACTGGCTTTCAAAATTTCTTAAGACCTTTCTTCCTTTCATGTTCTTCCTTTTAGAATGGGAAAATCTGTGACTTGTTGTCCTATGCCTGTCCCACTAATATATTTTGAGAGCGGATAACTTCTTTTCTAGTTTCACACATCCACAAACAGAGTAGAATTTTGACAGGATAAATAAATCATGCCTAGTGTCTCACCTATACCTGACTTAGAATATCTTTTGTGTGTGGAATGTACACAAATCTTCAGGGGCCGCAGGGAAGACTGAAAAACATCCCACTAAATTCACACCCTAATCACCAGAGCCCATAAATATTATTTTATATGGGAAAAGAGAATTTCCAGATATAATCTAATTAATGATCTTGAGATAAAGAAAATATCCTGGAATATCTCTATGGGCCTGATATAATAAAAAGGGTCCTTATGAGAAAAGGGCCAGAAGAATCAAAACAACAGAGGAAATCATATGATAATGAAAATAGAGATTGGAGTAATGCATTTTAAAGATGGGGAAGGGAACTCTGATGGCAAATTTTATATGTCAGCTTGGCTAGGCTACTGTGCCCAGAAGAGGGGTCAAATACTGGCCCATATATTGCTAGGCAGGTACTTGTTAGTAAGATTTAAATCAGTTAGACTTTGAGTAAAGCAGATCACCTTCCATAATAGAGGTAGGCCTCATCCCATCTGTTGAAGATCTAAGAAAAAAGACTGAGAGAAATGAAAAGGAGAAGGAATTCTGCCCTTAGACTGCCTTCAAACATAACATAACATCAACATTATGCTGGGGTTTTAGCGTTCCAGCCTGCTCTGAAAATTTCAAACTCGCCAGCCTCCAGAATTCCAACACCCAATTTTTTAAAATGAATCTTCTCCCCCACCAGATATAGATAGATATAGATAAGATAGACAGATATAGATACATAGATCTCCAGATCTTCCTTGACTTATGAAAAGGTTATATCCCAATAAACTAATCCCATCATTAGTTGAAAATATTGTAAGTTGAAAATACATTTAATACATCCAGCTTACTGAATAACATAGCTTAGCCTAGTCTACCTTAAATATGCTCAGAACACTTACATGAGCCTACAGTTGGGCAAAATCATCTAACACAAAGCTTACTTAATAATAAGATGTTGAGTATCTCATGTAATCCATTGAATACTGTATTGAAAGTGAAGTACAAAATGGTTATAAGTGTATCAGTTGTTTATGATCAAATGGCTGAATGGAAACTGTAGCTCAATGGTATAGCCCAGCAACACAAGAGAATGTTGTACTTCATATACTAGCCCAGGAAAAGATTAAAATTCAAAATTTGAAATATGGTTTCTACAGAATGCATATCACACACCATTGTAAAGCTGAAAAATCCTAAGTCAACCATCATTATTTGGGGAACAATAATATACATATATGATACAAACATTAACACTGAATCAGTTTTTCTGCAGAAAATAAAGGTCCTCTAGAAGCAGGAAAAAAACAGAGAAATATATTCTTCTCTACAACTTCTGGAAGGAACTGGAGTTGGCTGTGTTGACACATTGAATTTAGTACATTGAATCTAATTTTGGATTTCTGGTGACCAGAACTGTAAGAGAATACATTTATGTTACTTTAAGTCACCAACCTTGTGAAAATTTGTTACAGCAGACAAAGGAAACTAATACAGAACTTTACCTCCAAAGTAAAATATTCCTGTTCTAACATATGTTCTTTTAGATAATACCTTCCCCCTTGTTTAAATGACAAATGTAACTGACTTACCTTGTGTCTCACTTCACATTATTTCAGCCCTCCTTTTTGCTCATTTTTACAGTGCCAAGTTACTGTGTGCAAGTGTTATCCCCAATTCCCCACATCAGTTCTGTGGAATAAGGTAACTTTTCCCCTGAGCTTCTCTATCACAGTACTGTGGGACAATGGCCAGAAAACTGTGAGCTATTCTGACACAGAGAAAATCTCAAATCTTGAAGGAATTAAACCCTATCCTGCTACTTTTAATCAATGAGGATTGGGAGCCAATGAATACTTCCTTTTTCTGAAATTCAGGAGTAGTACACAAACACTTTCTACATGGTTCCTCCAAGTTATCTAGCAAGACAGGTCTCTAGTTTCCCTCTGTGGTGATCAGTATGATAATTTACTCTTAGTCTGGCCTTCTTTATTCCCTTTTATACTCTACCCACTCCCCTTCCTATCTCATAGGATCACTTTCAAAATTAAATTATCTGCAGGGAGACTTAGAATTCACATGTGCTTCTTGGGCAAACTGGCTTAAATTGATTGGTAACAGAAAAGACCCTGTAAATCACACCTTCAGAACAGGTTTTGTAAAGCTAGAACTCTCAACAGTCAGAAAGCTGTAAAGACTTCATTGCTGGTAGTAAGTGATCCAGTGATAATAACCCTTGCTTACAGTCACTAGGGATTTCATCAACACTAGATGGGCATGGGGGCATATAGAAGGTGAAGATTTAACTTCTGAGGTAGTTTTAAGAGTTGACATTTAAATTATATAGGGCAGGGGCACCTGGTGTCTCAAGTTGGTTAAGCTTCTGTCTTCAGCTCTGGTCATGATCTCAGGGTCTTGTGATAGCTTGTCTGCCCTCAACCCATTGGGTTTCCTGCTCTGCAGAGAGAGTGCTTCTCCCTCTCCTTCTGTCTCCCACCCCTACTCTCTCTCTTGCAAATAAATAAATAGAAGAAAATAAATTACATAGGGCTAAAGTAATTCTAAAGATGGCGATTTTGCTGGCTTTTATTTATAGCTTCAAAAGCTTAAAAACATAAAGTGATAGACTCAGGTAATTACACTTTGAAAATAAGAAACCTCCATGACAACATTTAAAAAGACCCTCCTCTCCTACAGCTTCAAGGCAGAGGCCCAAGATTTAATTATAAAGGTAGCCAGTTACAACTTACTGCATAAATTTGATAGGTCTTTTATGCCAAAGACAGAATGCTAATAGGAAATGAATGAAATCTGAGGTCTGCAGTGGGGACATTTGATTGAATGAGCTGAGGACCTTGAACCTCCAGATTCTTCTGAGTCCTCAGGCCCAGCAGAAACATTTCCTTTCCTTTGCATCAGATGTCTTATCCCTTCGAGTTTTTGCAAAGACCCCAGGGGCAGTTGCTTTAGCAGATTATGGGTTTTGTTTTTTTGTTTTTTTAAACCAATAATGTCCATGTCTCATTTTCATGCCTCCATAATAAGTCGACCTGAGCAAGAGAATAAAGTTCCCATTTCATGAGGAAAAAGACAAGAGAGAGAAAGAAAGAGATACAGAGCGAGAGAAAGAAAGAGATACAGAGCAAGAGAATGAAGTTCCCATTTCATGAGGGAAAAGACAAGAGAGAGAAAGAAAGAGATACAGAGCGAGATACAGATACACAGAGAGAATTATCAAGCAAATAAGACAAAATGCTAATGAGTCCGGGTAAAATTTATACAGATGTCCTTTGTATTGTTTTAATTTCTGAAACAATTTTAAGTTTGAAATATTTTCCAAAAAAATTTTTTTAAAGTACAATATTTTCCAAACGGCACTCAAAAGAAATGAGGGAAAATAAGGCTTTTCCTCGAGACCCCCCCGCCAATGCTGCATCTCTAAGGACAGCAACATTTCAACCAATATTCTCTGATTTTAAAATGTTATGGGAGTTTAAAATCTTTTTTAAGTTCACACTCAACACCCCCCAACACCCTTCAGGAACAAGTCTTAGATGATTCGTTGGATGAGTAGCTTTTTTTTTTTTTTTAAAGATTTTATTTATTTATTTGACAGAGAGAAATCACAAGTAGATGGAGAGGCAGGCAGAGAGAGAGAGAGGGAAGCAGGCTCCCCGCTCAGCAGAGAGCCCGATGCGGGACTCGATCCCAGGACCCTGAGATCATGACCTGAGCCGAAGGCAGCGGCCTAACCCACTGAGCCACCCAGGCGCCCCAGATGAGTAGCTTTTTATATCTAACAAAACCATTTGCGTTAAACACGCCAGAGCAGGAGATTGTGAAATTGGTATGAGCTGGTTCAAAAGTAATCCCAGCCCTTGCTTGCGTTCCAAACAAGAAACAGGAAAAAGTAAACCCAAGGAATGAGTTGTCCCTTAAGTCTTTGACTTCTTTGATGTCAACTGAGTTTTATGGGGACACAAGAGTATCCAGAAGTTTAACTTTCTAAAACTAAAATGTAAGATGCTTTGCAAGTGTCCAAAATGAATCACCTTCTTAACTTTAAGTAAAAATTATTAGGAATGTGTCTTTTTTTTGGGGGGGTTTATTCTATATGACAAGGAAAATGATTTTTAAAAATCTGATTGTTTTAATGAATAAAATATTTTCACTCACTTTTATAATTTCATGTCCAAGTTACAAATGGTAAAATACTTCAACTAGTATATAATGTCACCTTAGTAGAACCACTTCAGATGTGTGGTTCTTTGGTTCTCTCATCTGACCACTGCTTGTCTGCCTCTTCACTGCAAAATCAGCGTTCTACTTCCACTGTGAAAGAAAAAGGTGTTTTAAACCTCTTTTCATGGGAGAAATCTCATTAGGCATGGCATGTAGAGATGAAAACATATCTCCTATTGCAGAGATGATAATTCCTATGGAAACACTCAACAGTTCTTTCTTCTCTCCCTTCCCAGAGGCAGCAATTTAAAACTTAAGTGCCTAATCAATTCAGGCCCATATTAGGAGAGCTATACCAGCAAATTAAGACTTCTAAGTTGTGCTAAAAATATCAGATGATTCCCTACCCCGAGATAAGCAAATTACATTTGTCCTTTAGGTCATATTTTCAATTCCTAAGCTTTATTTTAACCTAATAACTTTACATAGAAATAAATTGTGGCCAATGCAGGGGAAGAAACTTGTCCAAAGCAGAGTTGGAATTAGTATCCAGGCATCTGTCTTGGTCTAACATTATACACATCACACCTAGAAAACTGTTTTTTGTTTATTCTGAATTTATTCTTCTCATGACTTCAGCCTGAAAGCTAGGATCATTGATTTCCCGAGCCAATACTTGGGTAATTGTCAATGTGTTGGTTTTAATGAGAGGCAGAATTGTTCCCATGTGAAATCTAACTGGCTTTGCAGAGTTCAAATTGGTTGTGACTTTGGTGGTTGATGCTTGACCCAAGTTCAATCCTTAACATATATTGTTTTCACTATTAAAAATAGATTTTTTTGGTATTTCAAGAATGAAATCAACCATTTTCTACATTATTGCTATTATCAATTTTACTTGGTAGCTGAGACTTGAATACTCCCATTTCCATAGATCCCTGCAATGGGCTGAACCCAGCACAGAAAATGACATCAGAGAATGAATGTAGAGCAAATTGTAGAAAAAGTTTTCAGCACTTATTCTTAACACAGAAACACTGATTTGGACAACCACCAAAAGAGTAAATTAGTGGAAGCCTGGAAGTACAGTGGAGAGGTCCCAGAACTCTACTAAAGCCAATAATATCCAAAAATAGATGCACTGAAGAGAATAAGAGAAGTTTTACTTTACCTGTGTCGTTCTTCCCCCAAAGTAGCTCAGTACCAAGAAAGACTTTTTGGCCTATGATTTCTCTCATGGGGAAAAGTAGAGAACATAGTACGTACCTGGCTTCCCCAGCTATGTGGGACACTGCTCAAAAGACCCACTCCTTTCTTGCTTCACATAGAACACTTAGGGGATCAGGATAGCTAAAGAGTCTGAGGGTTGTTAGGAACAGAGAAAGGGGGCAAGGTCTCACAGTAGCCAGGGTAAACTAAAAAAGGCATATGGTTTCTCCTAACTGCCTAGCAGTCTCCACCAAGATACTGTGACGAACCTCATAGTATGTATTACCTGAGGACCCCCAAACTAGTCCACATGCCACCCCAGTAACCTGAGCACTCCTTCTGCTGTTGCACGCCACCTGTAGATGGCACATGGAAGCCTCTGCAGATTATATATGAGCACAAACATTGGGCTCAACTTTACTCAATTGGGAGAAGGTGTATTGCTATGAATATTTCAGGGCACTGCCCTAGAGAAAACAAATGGGATGTCAGAACCAGTCTAGCTTGGTAGGATTGAGAAAACACTTCCTTTCCAAATGGAATGGGAGTGGAGTAGGTACAGTCATAGAAAAGATCTGAGATCCACAGAATCCCTAGCTGGGTTGGCTGGTGAAGATTTTTCCCTCCTGAAGGCAGTCAATATAAGACTGTGAAGGTGGCTACTTCTTCAAAGACAATAGTATTTCAAAGTCAACAATGATTAGGAATTTGAAAACAAACAAACAAACAAACAAAAAAACCAAGAAGACAGGGAAGGATGACACCATCAAAAGAACACAAAAAGTGACCAGTAACCAACACCAAAGAACTGGAGATCTATGAATTGCCTGATAAAAGAACCAAAATAATAGTTTAAGGTTAGCTCCCCAAGCTGCAAAGAACACAGATAAACAACACAACAAAATCAGAAAAACAATACTTGAACAAAGTTAGCAAAGTTAGCAGAAAGAAGGAACTAATAAAAATGAGAAGAGAAACAAAATAAAGACTAAAAAAAAAAAACCAAAAAACAAAAAAAAACCTAAGTTTTGTTGGTTCATATAAGTGTATAACTCTGAGTTACAAAACCATATGAGAGTCAATTTATGTTTGTGCAATTTTCCAGATTTTTTTTTCCCCTTTCTCAAAACCCAAGATATAAAAAAGCAAACTTTTTGCCTATCACTTTCTGAACATCGACCTTTTTTCCTCACCTGCTCTTTCTTTAAAGCTATGATCATTTGTAATCCTAACCTTATATTGGTGTTCTCTAGTTGGCATTCACCTCAGCTGGCCTTAGAATTCACATTATGTCTCCATCACTGTATGCAATCCTTAAAATGGCAGATGAAAGATTTTTGGATGAAAACTGCCTCCCAAGCTTTCCTATCTTTTGATTCCTGCCTTGACTTTGGTTTGGGCCTTTGATAATGTTTTACTTTATTGTAAGTCTACCTAAAATTTGCATTTTAAAAACCATTTTTGTTTTATTTTATTGGGATAATCATTAAGTGTATATCTATTAACTCCTAAGTAACAGAACAAAACGTTCTAACCCCAGATAAAACTGAAAGTTAAACTATGCATTGATTCAACAAGGATTTATTGAATTTTTACACCCTACCACATTCAAGGTAACAGGAACTCAGAAGTGAATACAAACAAGTACCAAACTTCATGATTCCTAAAGACTAATGGAGGAGAAATAGATCATAAGTAAATAAATATATAAGTAGGTGTGGGGGTTTCTCTTTCTAGATCATTTATACCTTGATCTTAGTCTATCTCAAACTTTTTATAGACCCTGATGGGAAAAGGAGGGACAGTAAAATGGTGAGGGAGCTTAGTCTGATAGCTTTCTTTAAAAAGAAAAAAAAAATTAAAAGATGAGTTGAGGTTAGTGGCAGGAAGAAAAATTACGATAACTTTTATTTGCCAGAATGATAAATTTAGCTTATGAAATTCTATCTCCCCTATTTTACAAATGTGAAAAAAGACTAAACAGTTGACATGATTTATTATAATTTTGTAATTCAGCTGCCAACAATGGTTGTTAACTTTCAGGAAATAAAGGCTTTCATTCCTCCACCAGCTGAATCTTATGTTTCTACAATACATTAGCACTTGACAGAGACTGAGTCTTTTGGATATTATGAAAATATCAACAGCCCTTATTGATCAAATGCTTAAATTATTCATAACATTTTCTACATGAGTTTTGATGGGATGCATTTCACTTTTTAAAGATATTTTAACTTTCTGTCTACTGCTTCCTTATTCAAATACCTAAATTAATTCCTTTCTTCTTTAAAACATTATAATACAGTTATATATATTATTCTCCAAGTGTCTATTTGACTTTATCTCTATTTTCACTAAGATATTTTATACAAGTGTAACTCAATCACATTTGTTAACTCTAACTTAAGGTTTAAATGGAAATAAAATATTGTATTTAAAATCTGTATTTATTTAGTTTTAAGTAAGGTTGAGTCAGCAGAGTAGCCATCAAAGAGCTGATTTTACTTTTTATATAAAATTTAAAAGATATAAAAATCTCATCTTCAGTTGCTTTATTGATTCAATACTTAATAACTGGACAACAAGTATTGGAGATATAAATATCCAAATGAGACAATGTATCTTATTTCCAGCAGCTTACATGCTAATGCAGGTGACCAATAATCATGATGTAAAATGCTAAGCATATCAAGTCAACAAGTGAGGATGAGGTCCACACCCTGAGTGGTGGGTGGTGTGGTTAAGTCTCACAATGCTTCACAATGCATGTGACCATTGCATTGAGACTTTAAAAAAACAAGTAATAAAGATTTTCTAAGGCATTTGGAAAACGACATCACAATTACAAAGCAGTAGAGACAATCATTGTAGAGCTTTGAATGTCACACTAAGGACTTTTAAGTTTATTCTGTATAGAAAGGGTGATGAGATTTAATGATATGTCAGGCAGAATAGATGCAAAGTCAGGAAGTTATAAATGTTTAGAAGCTTGCAGACACCAAGATCTACATGAATAGATAGTGAAGTAATTAGAGAGTAGATTTCTATGTATGTGAGTCCTGAAGAATAAGTACAAGTCAATTTAAAGAGGGTATTGTATGACTTGCTAAGAGCATGGAAATTGTCCTGCAGAAATTGTGAGTCAAGAACGATCTTACAAAGTGGGATTGACATGATAATCATCCTTTTTTAACTGAATGCATGTGATGTGCCAAGATACCCTCCCTCTGCTCATTTGATTTCAGTATGACTGATGGAATATTCTATTTACTTCTTATGCTCCCCATCAAGAATATGCCTCAAAGACTCCCTGCCTGGCTTTCCTTGAAAGCTGCTCTGCCATGTTCAGACACTACCTCTAAGTATAAAGGAATTAATACTGCTGGAGGAAACCCTCAACACAGCATAGGAATGGATAAATCAATGCCCCCAGGATTTTTACCCATTCTAAGGACAATTCTGAACTATGTTCAGCATAGTTTCTTATTTGGGCCCAGCAGAATTAAGCCCTAATTCCCCATAATGATAACTGACTTTTCCCTTGTCTTTGTTTCACTTTTCCCAGGCCTTCACTTCAGATTCCTGGGATTACAGACACTGGCCTTGAGGTTTGCCTGGAGGCTATATGACAATTTATCTGAGGTGGAGATCTTGCAAAATGATGCTTTTCCTCCTCCTCCTCCTCCTTCTTTTTCTTCTTCTTTTAAGATTTTATTTATTTATTTGACAAACAGAGATCACAAGTAGGCAGAGAGGCAGGCAGAGAGAAAGAGGAAGGGAAGCAGGCTCCCTGCTGAGCACAGAGCCCTACACAGGGCTTTGCTGGATGCCAGGACCTTGGGACCATGACCTGAGCCGAAGGCAGAGGCTTTAACACACCCAGTCATCCAGGCGCCCTGATGCTTTTCCTTCTTAAAATCTGTCCCAGTCTCTCCCGATTGCCTGTAGACTAATAACTAGAGTCAAATTTCAGCATAGGCTGAGCAGGAAATATACTCTCTGCTCAGATAATAGCTTTATTGTAAAGTTGTTTCACATTTTAGCAAATGTGTATAAGAGGAAACCAAGAGAATGTATGGGACTCCTTAGAGCTCTGGGTCAGGGTGGAAGTGTTGAGTATAAGGCAGCATAAAAGAATATTTATTGATATAGAAGAACTTTTTGTGACTCAAGATTTAACCTTACAGCACGGACATTTAGAGTTGGTCCTGAAACATTGCTGGAATGGTTCTTTAGATCTTGGACACAATAAATATGGCAAATAGTACATGAACAAGAACTGTTTTGTCAGAATGTTGTAAAAGGAATCAGAAGGCATAAGGACGTGGGCAAGTTAGAATGGATATAATTTGTGAGACTAGAGAACCCGTCACTTCCCCATGTTACGTGAGAAGGCCAAGATGAAACTCTCTTCACAAAGAGAGAGTATGAGTGGGGACCACTGCCTTACTGAGAATGTTAGTGCTGACTGTTCTCTTTAAGCCAGAGTTGATTATTGGAGATGATGATGGAGCCAGGGTCTTCAGTTTCAATAAGGGTAATTGGGTGTGGGGAAAATAGGAAAGGCCAGATGTTGGCATTTAATCATCACAGGTGACCTAGGAATACCTGTAAGGTTGGGGTGATAACCAGGGGGTCTAGAACATTAGGAATCTGAGAAGATAACTAGCTGACAATAGTGATTGCAAGAATGAGGTAGGGCTATAACTGTATAACCAGAAAAAGTTAAAAGGTGTGCAGAAATCTTATGTACCAGCTGCAAAGAAAAATAGTGATCCCTTATCCAATTTCCTTATATGAGAAAATTCTTAGATCCAGAATCTATCCTTTGAAAAAGAGGCAGAGTCCTGTGGAGAAAAAAGCCTTGCAATCCTGCCCCATATATGTAAAATAAATACCTTCTTCATTCTTCTCCAAAGAAACCAACCGCCATTAATAAAAATAAAACAATTCATTGGAGAAAAGGAAATACTCAGCTCTTTCTAGAGCATTTAAGGAAGCCTAGCTGATCTAAAGCAGAGGTTCTGAAATGAATTGTGCCCAATCCCCCCATACACACACTTCTCGTTAAGATCAGGACTTATGGAAGCCAGGTGACAGACAGAATTATGTTCTAGAAACATCTCACCATGTGTGCAATAGGTCTTCAGACACATACTCTAGTCATTTCCTTAATCTTAGTGCATAAGTGAGATGAATACATTTAGAAGTAGACAAAATCTTCATATTGATTATCTTGACTGTGGAATAAATACTATTGGGCTCTTCAAAAAATATGGTAAATAATCATTCCTATGACTGCATTGCTTCAGTTCTTAATTTCCTAGATTTTTTTTTGGCAGATGTAAAATTGCAACTATAATGTAGAATATCCTTTGAGAATGCAGCCTTTATTTGAATAAAGAGTTTCTTTTAAAGCTAATAGTTTCAGCTGATGTTTTGGATTTGCTTCATATTGTTAAATGCTGTAATAGATGTTGGAAATATCAACTTTACATTCTTTTGCTTGTGAGCAGGATAAATTCCCCAAGAAGGATGACTGACCTAACTCCGCTTTTGTGCCTTTATTTGTTGAGGAAGTCTAAAGTGCTGTGAGATTGATTAAATCAAATAAATAGGTTGGGGTTGACACTTTGGGTAATTTGTTCATTTCTCTTTGTTGGATCCCTTTTCTGAGTGCTGCCAATCCTGTTGCCATGCAGACAAACCTGATCGTTTGCTGGCAAATTATCACTTTTTGGAAACGGAGTTAACGCTAGTTCCTCGTTTAAAAAAATGGAAGTTAAATCTAATGTAAACACCTAACAACCCACTCCTGTTTGTGTTTCGGTCAGGTGGCTTAAATGGCTTATGAATTTTGTTTTCTTCACATACAAAATCAGCTTATTCTCTTGGCTTCCAACTCAAAACTAAAAACTATTCTTTTGAACACAAATGGAACAATTCTGAGTCTCTTACCACAGATTTAAGGAAAACACTTATTTTTGTAATTATCATTAACCCGTACATTTCCAGGCATTTCGGTGGGTGGCACAGTGAGTAAAACAAAACACGTACCAGCTTTGTTCAGCAAAAATTCATCCATCTGTTGAATTCCTACTAGACTCCAGGACCTATGCTGGGAAAGAGGGATAAACCTCTTTATCTAGGGAAAGAGAATAAGCCTAGTTTCTTACATAAGGTTGCTTACAAACTAATGGAGAAAAGAAAGAAGCATAATTTATTATCACTCAAAACAAAAGCTAGGCGGCAAAAGGAAAAGAGGACGTGGCATAAAGTTTCCTGCATGAGAATGAGCAGCTTTTACTAAGGAAGATTTTGCAAGCTCATTTGAACAGGTTTGAATGAAGAAAAACAAATGAGGAAGAGAAATTGAGATCTGATAATAGATAAGTAATATTTCTAAGTGAATCAAATGCACTAATGAATTTTAAAAGGCATATGTTTTAGTCTACTGTAAGGTGAATATTACCCTTTACGGCAATTATTTTTATAACTAAATTAGGTCATCCATAAAGACTTGATTTTTCAGGGACACTGGAAGCATATATCACTGTAAAATCTCCAGGGAGGCCTGACCTGATACTGCATATAATTGAGACATTCCTGCTTCCTTCAGGGAGTAAATCGGTTGATTTTCAACTCTTTTATTCACCTCTAATTTAAGTGTCCTCTTTCTAAATGGTAATTTGACCCAGAACATCTCTGAAATGTCTGAGACATTTAGCAATTCCTCAAGGGACCGTTACACCTGTGAGTCATGATGAATTCAGAAGGTAGAGCAAGTTAATGACTTTTGGAAGAAAAAAAAATGCATTTGATGTGGTAGGATTCACTTCCAGGAAATCACTTAGCATAAAATCTAAAGGTCAGGAGGATGGAAGGTAGCAACGTGATTACCTACCACCATTTCCTTTAGTGTTAAATAAAGGAACATTTTTGAGACACTTTCACAAAGGCAGCATGATACTTTTGGAAGGGGACTGAGGTGGGAACTGGAAGCCCCGAGAGAGCTACCTTATCGTGCATTCCATCCTTTCATACAGTCAAAAGTGAGAATTGAGATGCAGGCCTGGTTTGAGTTTATAGGCTTGAAAAGTTTAGAAGCTACTTTATAGTAATGATGTGGACAAAGCCAGATGACAATTTGAATTGAATTAACAATGAAGCTGAGAAAATCAGAATAGATCACTTGGCCACAAACCAGTGTCTAAGAATTTAGTGTTGAAAGAAACAGTGTATTAATAAGTCACATAGTTTGAGGCTTTGCTTTGAGTTTAAAGCTCTGTTTAAAAGTCATGAAATTAGCCACTATGCTTGCAAAATCATAGGCCTAGCAAACTGTTGGGAATTTAACTGAATGAAACTATAAAGTTTTTAAAAAGATAGAGTGACTGTTTTGATTCTAATGATAATAGGTTGATTATATTTAAAATGGAAGCCTAGAAAATTGATTCAGAAACTGGAAATATTAGTGTGGGATAAAGCTTTTAAAACTATCTGGCTGATTTGTGAGGACATGGATGGAATGAACTAGAGGGTATTATGCTTAGCGGAAATAAGTCAATCAGAGAAAGACAATTATCATATGATCTCCCTGATACGAGGAACTTGAGAGGCAACGTGGGGTGTTTGGGGGGTAGGAAAGGAATAAATGAAACAAGATGGGATCAGGAGGGAGACAAAGCATAAGATACTCTTAATGTCACAAAACAATCTGAGGCTGGCCGGGCAGGGTGGTGGGAGTAGGGAAAGGGTGGTGGGATTATGGACATTGGGGAGGGTGTGTGACATGGTGAGTGCTATGAAGTGTATAAACCTGGCGATTCACAGACCTGTACCTCTGGGGCTAATAATACATTATATGTTTATTAAAAAAAAAAAAAAACTATCTGACTGACACATTTGTTTTATACATGGGAGAAACTGAGGCCCAACAGAATTTTGTGTAAGGATATATGTATATAGAGGAAAGTTCTCATTTTTGAAATACATCACAGAGAATTAAGAGTAAATCATCATCTTTTATAGGAAAATAAGGCTTAATCATACCATGTAGCATAGCTGTCACAAGGAATTATAAGAGAGATGTCTAGGACATGGTGTCTTCCCCAAAACTTCCTTGGGTAGGTATCATCCTCCACTTTTTCTTCTAATAGGTTAAACAGCTGAACTTTGATTGGACTTAGCTCTGTGTAAATCTCTGAGTTTTCAATCAAACTGCAATGAACATTTTATAAATTTTGGCTTCAAAGTAGTATCAAAGATAGGAAAATATGCAAATTACACTATTAGTGACCAACACAACTTTCAAGTGTCATCTGCACATGTCTGTATAATAATAAAAAAGGCAGTAAAAGTAAAGACCACAATCAGAATAGTGTTTAGCCTTAGATAATAGAAATTTTGTCATATCTACTTCTTCCTTTAAAAACTAACTGCATATCATAAATTTATTTTGAAAGTATAGTGTTTTGAAAATGTATATGTGTGTGTGTGTGTGCGCGTGTGCACGCGCATAGGGGTACATGCTTTGAAAAAAATAGAGGGTTCAAAGTGTTTTTGAGAAAAGCTACTGTTCTCAGCATCAGTTTCCATGTGGTCCTCTGCTACCTTCAGCTGAGCCTCTTCTGGGAAGACTGTCTATTCACTAGCCAGAAGAACAGAAACCATAAGAAACTGTGAACCCTGAGAAACAAACTGAGGGTTTTGGAGGTAGGGGGTGAGCCTGCTGGTGGGTATTATGAAGGGCAGGTATTGCATGGAACACTGGGTGTGGTGCATAAACAATTGAAAGACCCCTCCCCTAGAAGATAGATAGGATAACTAACCGCTTGTTTGCTTTTCTGTGAACCACTGGCTTTTAGGCGTAAATTAGGTTATTAATTGCTTATTAATTGCTCTTTTGCCCTTCTGTAACTGCTTGGCTTATAGAAATAATAGAAGATGCCATGATGGCACTCCTACCTTCCCCCTTCTTGTTCCCCCTCCCTGCCTCTCTCCTCCCGCGCGCGGGCCCTCAGAACCAATCAGCTTGTTCCCCCTTCCCGCCTCTCTCTTCCCGTCCTTAGAGCCAATCAGCAAACTCCACGTATGCCTTTTTCAAAAGTTCTGTCAACCAATCAGTTGCGCCCCACCCAAAACTTGTTTGTACTTGTCTATAAAAACCTGGCGCCACCACAGCCGGGTGTGCTCAGCTAGCAGGAGCTGCTGACCACCCGCAGGCGCGCGCTGACCACCCGCAGGCGCCTGCGTAACAATAAAGAACCTCTTGCTGATTGCATCCAGTGGCAGTGTTGGATTCTTGGGTAAGGGGATCCGCGGGTCTTTCACAATGAGTTTTGAAACTGAAAAAATATATATTAAAATTAAATTAAAAAAAAAAAAGAGCAGAAATTATCAGGAGAAACCTTGACCAGAAATATGTAGACATGACAAATTCAAAAGGTCTCTCAAAACATTTAGCTGCACAAAAAAATAAGGCTAGCTCTCTGGTTTGAATATTATTGAGTAGAAATATTTGTCTTCCTGGTCTGAAATTGAATATGTAAATTTATTGTAAACTGTGAAGTGTTAGGTAAATTCCAGGGATTGTTAGTGTGTTAGCTCTTCTGAAGCTATCTGTGTTTTAGAAAGAATTCCTGTAGTTGTAATGACCTTACTTCAAAGGACTGACAGATTCACAAATGTTACACTTGGGGGCAAGACTGGAGTAGCAAAATTTTTAGAATTGGACTCTGAGTAGAAGCTTGAAAATTGAACTTCACTATATAAAGCAGAAAAATACTACCTTTAGAAGGATCATTCAGGGAAGCTTCATGAACATGGTACTGAGGATTGAATTATAACCTGACTGGGATTTTATCTGGCATATCAAGGAGGAAAGACCCCCTCAGGAGAAATTATTGCATGTGGCAAGAGGCAGTCTGAAGAGGTGGCTGATTTATTTGAGGTACAGTGGGGAGTGTTTGCAGATGGGCCTGAAGACGGAAGTTGAGACAAAAAGAAGGAAGAGGTTCATCCGCTGATGTGTTTGAATTTTCTTTTGTAAGCATTGGGGTGTCAAAAGAGGTTTTTAAGGGCAGGAAAAAGAGATCAAACCTGCTCTCTAGGAAGATAGCTTTGGTGAAAGAGCAGAAGGCAGAGTGGGGGAAAAGTGTCTGAAATTCAATGCCATGTCCTTTTCAGAAGTCCTAGAATGATCACTTTTTTCCAAGCAAATCGATGAAAATAAAAATATAATATAATCACTCGGATTCTGTGCTCTTTGGTACAAATCTTTTTGGATATGGATGTAAAGACTGTGAAGAACAAGCAAATGACCTTGAATTTTCTACTTTGGAAACAGGTAGATTCTGCACCATTATTATTCAAGATTAAGACAACTTGACTAACGATTGTCAACAAGCAAATCTGCACTACTCCATTTTCTGTTTTTTTTTTTAATTAATTATTTTTATGAACATATAATGTATTAACTGCCCCAGGGGTACAGGTCTGTAAATCATCAGGCTTACACATTTCACAGCACTCACCATAACATATACCCTCTCCAATGTCCATAACCCAACCACCCACTCCTTACCCTTAATCAATTTTTATTTATTTATTCCTGTTATATGCTAGATACGAACAAACCTATAGGGCTATAGGTATTTCTTTACCCTCAGCAGACTTTTAACCCACTTGGAATGATGTATGTGCACACAGAGACACAGGAAAAATGCAGTGAGATAATAGGATCAGTATAAAGTATGACGTAGCCCAAGGAGAAAGGCGTTGATTCTCACAGCTTATACACTGGATCTCTGTCTCTGTAGTTAAACTGTGAGCAGCTTGAGGTCAGGAACTGGGTGTTACTTATCTTCAGATTCTTGAACCTAGCCCAATGTCTGGCCCCTAGCTGACATTCAGACAATATTTATTAATTGGAATGATTTGCAAATAGATTAACAGAGAAGCTTGTTGTACATAGAACTTCAGGTGTTAATCTCAGTTAATTTTCTTATTGTCTAATAGAGAAACTAGGGGAGGGAAAACTGGTTATTTTGAAAGAATATAGATAGCAAAAGTTAATGTCTGGGCAAGATTAATTCAGAAGAAATGTATGTTTGCATGGGTACGTCTGTGAAATGAGTTGGTTTAAATGGGCACAACTCTAGGGCCTTCTCAAATGTTTAAGTCAGAGTTTTGGGGGACAGAAACTCCTCTTCCATTTATTTTTGTTTCATAGATGGTCCTGATATATGTTACCTACCTGAAACCTAGAATTCAGTGTAGTAAGTTCCTAGGTGAGACAGAATCATTTTCCCATTAAAACAAACAAAATTCAAAGATAAGATTCGCCATCTACCTACCTGGCCAGGTATTATCTAGGATGTGTCTCCTTAAATTCTGACTATTCTGCCCCTTGCTCACTCTAGATAATCAATCACACACTTAGAGTTTTCATATAAAGGCAAATTCCCTACCTCATCATGCCATCTATAATTTGTATAACATTTAATTAGCTCATATGAAAAATACTCCAAAGAACTTGATGAGATTAGGACATTCTATTTTTTAAAATGAGATACCCTCAGTAAAATGAGATAATTTTGTTTACCAGTAAGTAGCTGGATTTTTTTCTTTAATATCTTTAAGCTGCTTGTAAGTTTTTCTCTGTCCCCCCTTTTTTTTGAGCTGAATAGCTCATAAACACACACCACAGACCCCAGTGTGTACCTCTCAACGTTGCTTACTCCTGTTAATGTATATCTACTGCTTCAAAATGTTGCAGAAAATAATCACACCAATGAGAGACCAAGTGACACTGGGAGAAGTAGGAAAACTCTGATTTATTTTATGCTGATGGACACAAATGAGCTCATGCTCGAAGCTCTGGACCCCAGGCAATGGGGTTATAGGGCTTTTATAGGTTCCAAGGGCTATGCTGACTCCTGGTGGGTGGGTTTAAACTGGGGGCTGGGGACTGCTTTAGGTGAGAACAGTAGTGCAGAGAGCCTGTGGCCAGAAGCCTGTTTACAGAAGCAGAAGTGGCTGGCTATCTCTTGCTCCCAGTAGGGCTTCCAGTCATCTCTAGCTTACTGTTAGTAACTTTCCATTTTCTGGGACCTCTTGGCAGGGGCCTGCTCTGGGTAATTTTCATCTTCATAACCACAAACCCCAGAGTAGCCACTGCATTCCAAGCTAATCTCCAAAACAAAGTTGGGAAGAATTAGTTCCTTAATGAATGCCTTCAATATCCTTAGTTATTTTTGAATGCTTTACTTCTCAAAGGACTTGAAAATGAACTCACGCATTTCAGCTGTGAAGGTGACTTATGAAGACAGGCTGCCAAATCCCTATATTATGATGATGTGATTGCTAACGTTTCCAGGCAAGCAATGCACTCATGCTCTCTGGCTGTACATAGTTCAGAAGCATTGGGATTTTCACAAGCTGGCTAAGAAATTACCAGTCCTGGACTTCTGTGGCTCAACTTTAATTCTTGAAATAATGGGATTTCTGAGCAGGTGTTGAAACATCTAGTACAACACTTCAGATTCTGAGCTAAGCTCCTGTTCAAGGCCATGGGCTAGATTCTCCTTTTGAAGGGAAAACAGTTTCAGTTCAAACAAAAAAGGGAACTCTCTTCCCATAAAAACCTGTATTTCTTCTTTCATTCCAGTAAGTATGTATTTGTCCTAAGTTACTCTTAATGTCCTTTGTGTGGAAAAAGGAACTGCTCCACCCCACTCCACAACATCTCCAAGAAAAGATATAGATAAAAAATATTCCTCATGTGTAGTAAGCTGCACTCATAGAAAAAAAATATATTTCATCAGTTTAAAAGAAATTGGAGGTAGATCATTCTGGAAATATGATATCAACATTATCAAAATTACTATTATCATTATCATGATAGTGATAACAGTTATAATAGTATATTATTATTATTTATTTTTACAAAGTAAATAGTCTGTATTCAGGTGAATGATTCCTTTTTGTTAAGGCAAATCTTGGTCGAAGGTTCAAGTTTAAGAATAAGCCCACACAGTTTTAAAGCTACCTTAACTTCAAAACTGTTGGTATTTTACTTAGAATACTGTACATTTATTTAACATCTAAAGGAATAACTGCATCTCCCTCAAATCTTTCGTTCATTCTCTGAAAGTGTCATTATTATCATCTCTTGAATTTGAAAATATTTGGTAAGGTATAAATATTTTAGATAATGCTCATTTAACATTTATGAAGATTCTGTTAGATGGGTATTATGATCCTTACTTTACATGCGGAGAACTACAGTTCAAGGCTAACACATCCCTTGCCCATTATAACACAGTGTTAAGCAGTAGAGGTGAGAGAAAGGCACCCAATTTCTGACTTGAGTTTATTTATTAAGAATAATTTATCCAAAGCAAATAAAGTTGTACAATAGGAAAACAGGTAAATAGCATCAATCCAAATCACCCACTTTGACCTAGTTAACTGTCTGACATCCAAACTGACAAGACCATTTATTACACAGTCAACTAGATATCTCTTGAGACTATAGAGCTCTTTACAACACAAAAGCCTATTTCAACCTTTAGATTGTTTTCTTTATGAACTTGAAGTTTTCATTCCAAAGAGAGGAACTCTTAGATAGCAAGATAAAGTCCTAGAATGAAAGAAGAATAGCAGACTTGGGACCAAAGGTGGGAGTAAGAATCTAAAACTTTTGTTTTCGGGAATCAGAGTATGCTATTGTTAGGGGACTGTAATACAGACATTACTTACTCAAGGTCACACAGAAAGCTGCCGGGACTTCTAATCAGATAATCCAGACTGTGAATAGTGCTCTTTCTGCGGGCCTAGTATATAACTGCAATCTTCATATTACACTGATCCATAGCCTCCTAACTCCAAGAGCTAGATTTAAAATGTCCTTGCCCAGTTCAAACTAAGATGAGAAACAAAACCTCCCAGGAAAAACAGTAGTGAAATTACTATTCTTTTTGGTCATTTGAGTCTAGAAGGGTGAATTTATACTCTCTATTTTTATGAGAAGTCATCCAAAAAATACTAGTTCTTCCTCACATGATTACTAGCGCAAATACATCATTTGTTGGATATGTCAATGCTCAAAAGCCATCTTTAAGCGAAAGGACTACATATGAACTTGCAAATGATAAGCTTGTATTAGCTGACAATCGTTTTAGTCATTGTATCCATCATCATATTTACATGCTATAATTAGTTGCAGCTATTTGCATGAAGTTATGTCTAGTTTAATGCAGTCATTATTATCAATCAGTAAATATTAAGCTTGAATTCCACTGATATGTTTGGTAAGCATTAATTTGAAAAGAATAGCTTTCTACTGGCAACCTAATCTCAATCCGTTAACAATTACAAAACTCCCACATTTGGCAAGGAATAGGCACTGTGAAAAGTTGGAACAGGGACTGTGAAGGGTTGGAATTCATAGACCTCACCCTTAAAGAGCTTACAATGGTGCTAAATAATGTGACATAATAATATAATATAAAGGCCCATTTATAATAATAAATGGTAATCCATGACATCACAACATATGGCAGTCCAGATGAGCTGTATCAACTGTAAGAGCTCAGAAAAGGAAGAGGTTGCTGTTAACCAGAGAGAGACTGTGAGAATATGCCATTTCCTTTAATAAAAGCCAAGTCTACTACATAGAGCAACATTTTATCTGTAAGACCGAATCTAAGATTTAAGTGAGGGCTTGAACTTGGGCAGCAGACTCCTAGTTTAGCCTCATTTCATGTAACACTTAAGGTCTTATAAGTCATAAATTTAGCAAAACTTTTAGGATCATGTTTTCTTAAAAAATCTACTTTCCTTTCAATTTTATTTTGTGTCTCCAGAACAGAATAATATCTTCTTCCCTACACTACATCTGGTTTATAGAGACTATTTGAAGATCAGAAAATAATTGAATTGCAGGTTGGACTCATTAGCATTCATTCCTTCATGTCACACCATAACTTTCTCACCTAAGAAAGCAAGGAGCTAAGCCCTTTGAAGCTGGCATACTTCCACAGAGTGGTTTGCTCTCTTCGCCGTCCAGCTGTCAGTTCAGCCATTTGTGTCTTAGTGAGTGGGGAGAACTTTCAGCAGTAGCTTATCTCTTACTGATTATTAAGTCCTTTAAGAAACTCAAGGACTGTATTGACTGAGAGACTCTTGGCTCATTCCGTAGTCAAAGTTACAGAAGCCATTAGGAGAGATCCCTAATGACTCCAGAAAGATCCTGGGAGAAATTATTCTGGTATTTAGTTGGGTTAGTAGGTCCCTTAACTAAAAGGTAAACTGTTTCACTCCCCAAAAGTAAAAATTTTAAGGGCAAAGATGATCTCTGTACACTCACTCTTATACGCATATGCAACGAAAGCAGGAGGGCATGGCACTAACCACAGTGACTGTGTGCTTAGTAAATGAGAGATAATAGAACAAAATACTGCAATTAAGAGCATAGACTTTGAAATCAAGGCCCATCACTGACACAAAGCAGTCATTAATCACCGGGAATCAACTCTCTGAGAGGCAGAGGTATTCAATACCGCAGTAGGAGGATGGCTTGGGAACCAGAAACCAGCAGTGCAGTCTCAGCTCCACCTCTTACTAGCTGAGATTTTGAGCAATTACTTAACCTCTCCATGCTTCTATTTGGGACTAATTAAAATATCTAAAAATTGGGACTAATTATAATATCTACTCAGTGGGTTTTATGGTGGGTTAAACAATTTAGTACAATTGAACTCTTAAAACTGAGGCCTAATAAATAATAAATATTGGGTAAGAGTTTGTTATGATTATGATTATTATTATTATTTGTTTAACACCCCCTCCCACTTTCCTCATTTATAAAATGGAAAGATAGATAATACACCTACCTCCTAAGACTCATATTATAATTAAAGAAAATTTTGTAGGTAGAAAATTTAATGTAGTGCCAACATATAGTATACCCATGTATTTTTATCTATGAGTCGTATTATTGTTATTATACAAAGCACTGACTATTAAAATATGATATTTTACAATATGACTGATTGCCTTATATATGTGAGTATCCTGTTAAAGAATATGCCTACCAATCAGCTTGTGGTTCTCTAAATGTCATCAGCCTCTTTCTGTAACTAAATCTGGGTTGTGGTCATCAGAGCTCCTTCTGGTGATTTTCTCTTCTGAGTACCAAAGTAATCTTAGGTGTCTTTCAGGGGATTAAGTGTTCTTTAATAGTATAACTGCACAGGGGGGAAAAAAAGTTTACATTAGTCTTACAAGATTGTCCTCACACACCACCTCTCCTTTTGAAGGAATGACTCCCTTGGGTGAAAAATTCACTTAGAACAGTTTAATAAAACCATTATTTTGTAGGGGAAATAGGTAAAGAAATAATCCAGTAGGAAGAAAAATGTAACAACTTGGTTCATAGGAAATGCTGTTTGGATAAATGCACAGGGAAAACTCTATTTTGCCTTTGAATAGTTTTTTGGCCCTGGTAAAAGAGATCTCAAAGAGTAGTCTTTTGATGACGGCTATAGTCTCAGACATCAGCTTTTAGCAGCAGACTTCGTCTGTACAGAAACAAGATGGGACAGGAAGCAAAGACAAAATACAGTCTTAGGGGCTGTTTTCTGATGTCAAAGCCAAAGGCCACTCTTAGTACTGGTAAGATCGTATCTTGCCTTAGAAAATACTCAAATTCACCTTAACAGAAAGAACCAGAGAATACAAATCTGTCTGTCTTGTCTAAAGGGATGACTCTTGCACATACAAGTAGCAGAACTTGGAAAAGGAAGCAATGTATTTGTTCTGAAAGGATTTTTGCCACTTCACTGGGGCAGATACACTTGAAACCAGATAGCTATCGGAGTTTTCTGACAGATGAGGTCAAAGAAACAAAAGCAGTGGGTTTAAGATGTTCTAAGGGATGTCCTTCATATATGATTAAATATATGTAATTCATTCAGAGATTCTTAAAACAGTAATAAACAATCAGAGATCCTCTACTTTTCAAGTCTATGTAAGTGTATTAATTGTTCTAATAGTATTTACTGACTGAAAAAGTTAGTAAGGCATTCTATTAGGAATATAGATTCGGGTTTGACTCTTTTCCATTGACAACTAACAGAATTTTGAACTAAAATCAGCCATTTTCTCCAACTTAAGAGAAATGTGCTGATGTTCTCAGTGAATAGTTTGGACCTAAGTTAATTAGAGGTCTGTATGTGTGCAAATATCAACTTGGCTTTTCCAGGTGATAAATTCATACCAGTAACTAGTAGTGGTTTAACAGAAGGAAAATTTGTCTGCATAGAGTTAATAACAGATTTAGATCGCCCAAAATGTTGAGCTGCACTTAACATACTCTGTTGGATTGAACAAAAAAAAATACCAATCTTTTAGATTAAATTAACTGGGACTATAAATTCAGTAGTTACTAAAGCATCCAATTTTAGATCCAATTTTCCTTCCACTTCATGGTAGAAATCAGGAGACCAGCTTTTTATTTTTTTATTATTAACTAATTAATCAATTTATTTATTTATTTTGAGACCAGCTTTTTAAATGATGGAGTCAAATTATAATACCTTGGCAACAATTTTTAGAAGATTTTTCTTAGGAAGTAGAACATATTCCAACATCAAACCCTCAGTAGAGGAATTAAGTAGATTCAACCCTAGAATTTTAATACACATCATAAGCAAAAATGAAAATTTACCTTTTTCTTTTCTTGAGACAGCTCTGGGAAATTAAGGCCCACAAATACTAATCTTAAACTGCTACCACCAACCTCAAACACAGAAGTTCCCTGTGTGTTCCAAGAAGACACTTTAAAAGATTAATTACTTACTTGTTTTTTTTTTTTGCTTCTCTTAGTATTTAGCTAATATGAAATGTTCAAATGATTATTCCAACATAATATGGCACATTGACTGTAGAGATCTCAGTCCTTTCTCCCTACTTCCTAATCTATAACTTTTAATGTCACTGATGAAAACTTGGCATAAATAACAGAGGAATGTTTACCATATTTCACAGCAAAAGGACTCAAATGGCCAAACATTGAAAGGAATGCCTTAGCTCTCCCAAACAATGTTCTTCCAACCACAAAGATGTATACATACATGGAGTTGTATCTCATGACAGAAAAACAAAAACAAACAAAAAAAAAAACTTGAGTTCAAAGGAATTATTTATATAATTCTCTAAGTATTCAGGCAAAAAGTCATAAATCTACAGTCTGCTAAGATCCTTTAGTGTAAATGTTCACTTCTTATTTGCTCCATTTAAAAATCTCAGGGATCAACCATGATAGTAGGAGGAAAGCCATCCAGCTGAGTGTCAGGCAGTATTTATCAATATAGAAATGAGGAGAAACCACTGTTTGAATGTCTTTAGATAGGAAAATACTGATGTTCTATCTTTCCAGCAGTGTAAGAGATGAGTGTCCCAAAAAAGAACCAAAACATGGAAATGCATATTTCAGATGACTGACCCTTCTTAGATAAAATGGGATGAATTAGACTTGAAGACTGTTTTAAGTATTAAACATGGTAAGTTAGAGATCAAAAAGATTACTTAGTTTTTGCTATAGAGCCAGCCCATTTCTTATAGGGCATCCCTTAAAAAAAACATTTTGAGGGAAGAAACTATTACATAGTCATGTTGAATTCCCATAACATTGTAAGAGACTCTACAACTGGTCTACAGACCCATTGATCTTTTAAGACTCAATTCAAATTTCCCTTATTTTAAGACATCTGTTGCAGGTTAACCCTTTACAGTCATTGAAATATGACAGAACTCCTGCTTGGCATTCATCGTAAGAGGGCTTGAGCCATTTAAGATTGGGAAGGAGAAATGCAGTAAATACTGAAGAGTAAGTAGTTCTACCATTCTCTCTTATAGGAAGGTTGGGTTGAAGAAAAGCAAAACCATATACAAGGACCAAGTGTCTACAATCACTCTGAGATAAGTGAAACATCATGCTTGACTTACTCTGGGAGGAGAGCAAACACCAGAGCTCATGCTTGGCTTCTCAGGCATGACAGAATGTTCTTTCATGGATTTGTTGACTTTCCTGTTGTATAGTGTAAAAGAGCAGAAGCTTCAGGTGACAAGACCTCCTTCCTATAGGCCCCTTCAGCAAAGCCCTCTTCACTGAGGGAGGTCAAGAGGACAACCTTGGGAAAGATGTTGTTATGCATTTTTGCCTTTGTCCAATAGGATGTATCAGCTTTGAAATGTTTCACTGAGAAAAGATCAAAATACTTCACTGAAACATATTCATGAAAATAATGTATTTTCATAGGCCTAATATGCAATCAACCCATATTAAGTATCTATTATACACATGGCATGATGTTTTTAATTGTATACAATCTCAGTCTTAACAACAATCCTATAGGATACAGGATGAAAAAAGCGAGGCTTGGAGAGAAGAAATAACTTGTTCTGTGTTAGATATCTAGTAAAGTAGATATGCTTTCCATTTAAAATGACTACTAAAGTAGTCTTTCTTAGATGTTGACCCTGGCCCCTTCTTGCTCCAGTACTCCCTCCTAACACACACACACACACACACACACACACACACACACACGCATGCAGCTCTTCTTTTGTTACTACCAAAATGATCATACTAAAGCACAGATGTGGGCTATGCCTTCATTACTGTTAAAAACAAAACCAAAACACATTTAGTGACCCACACTGCCAATCTTCTGCTAAGTAACTATCAAGGCTTCCTCCTGCTCATGACCAAAGTGCTCTGTTTAACTGTTAAGGTGTTTCATAATCTAACTCTGACCCCAAACCTCTACTTTTCATGTATTTTATGCCTCAGCCAAACCCATCTTCCCAAGTATCTTCAATTGTTTCTCACCTCAGGAATTTCATCACATGGTTTTCTCAATTTTAAGTATACTTTTCACCGAACTCTACAACTGGTCTACAGACTCATTGATCTTTTAAGACTCAATTCAAATTGCCCTTATTTTAAGACATCAGAGGACTGAGGAAAGATTCAAATACCTTCCTTATCTGCTAAATGACAAAGATAAAAATTGTGAGGTAAAATTTAGTAGTGATGTCACTATAGACAAAACAAACAAACAAAAAACCACTAAGATATATCTGTGCACAGAAAGTAAGAGAAATGAACAAATAAATTAAAATAAATTCTGATTTGAGGTGTTTTCTATACATGTAAGAAATATATGTTGCCTACCTAGTCATATATAATACACACACACACACACACACACATCATAATAGTAGTCAAACAAAGTATGCATTCTTTTAAAAGCTCCATCACTGTAGATTTTTTATTGGTTATTTTTCTTCCTTTTTCCTCCTCAAGAGTTAATCTAAAGTTTTTCTAAGGCTGAAAGAGCAGAGTATTTAGAACTCATTTTTTTTTCTTGCATCAACTAGATAAGACACACTGACAACACACTAAAACTCTTTCTAAGTGAAATAAGTGAAATCAGGGTGCCTGCGTAGCTCTGTCATTAAGCATCTGCCTTCACCTCAAGTCATGATCCCAGAGTCCTGGCATAGAGTCCCACATCGGGCTCCCTGCTCAGCGGAAAGCCTGCTGCTTCTCCTTCTCCCACTCCCTCTGCTTGTATTATCTCTCTTGCTATTCCTCTCTCTCCATCAAGTAAATAAATAAAATGAAATCTTAAAAAAAATAAAAAGATTGGTAAAATTGTGTAATAATACTTGTGTTTATATGGCTTACATAGATTTTTGTATGAATCAAATTTTTTAATTTATTCAACATGCATTTACAGCATAGTTATATATGCCAAGCATTGTGCTTAGAAGAAAAAAATATGATTGAGATATGTTGTGCATTATTTAAGCTCTCATAATGCAGATAAAAGTAGATAAGAAAGACTTTTGGAAAATTCTAAAATGCTTCACATGTATAAGGAATTATCAACACTGTAAGTGTATAAAATACATATAGTACTTTAATTAACCTTTGAGATTAATGTCATAACAACTTCCATATGTTTGTCAAAAACTTGCCTTTTAGAGTTGCTGCTGAAAGAGTCTGCCGAACAAGACCCATTCATTGCTCATTGGTCTCCTTTGTCATGGCTTTCTTAAGTTCTTATAATTTTGCTTAGTTCTAGTTTCAGTTGTAATTTCTCCAAAAGGTATAATCAGTAACATATTACTAGTAGTGAAGATCAAGCTCTTTTAGTTTTGTAAAATATTAAAATCAATATCATTGTTTTATAGAGTTTCCCTAAGAGCTCTCTGCAGTCATAGTTAAAATGTGATGAATCTGGATCCACCCAGGATTCTCCTTGAGGATAACATCCCATCGTGAGTTACTGGGAGAAGACAGATGTCTTTAGCAGACTAGAATGAGCAAACATTGCCCTCTGACTGTCCATAAAACTGTCAGTCAAGATCAAAAGCTTTTGCACAGCAAAGGAAACAGTCAACAAAACAAAGAGGCAACCCACGGGATGGGAGAAGATATTTGCAAATGACAATACAGACAAAGGACTGATATCCAGGATCTATAAAGAACTCCTCAAACTCAACACACACAAAACAGATAATCATGTCAAAAAATGGGCAGACGATATGAACAGACATTCTCCAATGAAGACATGCAAATGGCTAACAGACACATGAAAAAATGTTCATCATCACTAGCCATCAGGGAGATTCAAATCAAAACCACATTGAGATACCACCTTATATCAGTTAGAATGGCCAAAATTAACAAGACAGTAAACAATGTATGTTGGAGAGGATGTGGAGAAAGGGGAACCCTCTTACACTTTTGGTGGGAATGCAAGTTGGTGCAGCCACTTTGGAAAACAGTGTGGAGATCCCTTAAGAAATTAAAAATAGAGCTTCCCTATGACCCTGCAATTGCACTACTGGGTATTTACCCCAAAGACACAGATGTAGTGAAAAGAAGGGCCATCTGTATCCCAATGTTCATAGCAGCAATGGCCACAGTTGCCAAATAGTGGAAAGAACCAAGATGACTTTCAGTGGGCAAATCCATAAGGAAGATGTGGTCCATAATATACTATGGAGTATCATGTCTCCATCAGAAATGATGAATACCCAACTTTTGTATCAACATGGACAGGACTGGAGGAGATTATGCTGAGTGAAATAAGTCAAGCAGAGACAGTCAATTATCATATGGTTTCACTTATTTGTGGAGCATAAGAAATAACATGGAGGACATGGGGAGTTGGAGAGGAGAAGGGAGTTGGGAGAAATTGGAGGGGGAGATGAACCATGAGAGACTATGGACTCAGAAAAACAATCTGAGGTTTTGGAGGGCTGGGATTGGGTAGTTGGGTGAGCCTGGTGGTGGGTATTATGGAGGGCAAATATTGCATGGAGAACTGGGTGTGGTGCATAAACAATGAATTCTGGAACACTGAAAAGAAATTTAAAAAAAAATAAAAACTAAAAAAAACCTGTCAGTCACTATAAATTAAAACTTGAACATTCCTCATTAGTGTCCTTATTCAGATTTCAGTGTTAGCACCACAGCTGAGGCAACAGGCTAATCAATAGTGTCTCCTTCTAGTCATTACTTCAATATTGGTTTGTGGCCATCCAGGAGTCCACCCCATGAACATTTTCAGGCAGTTGCATATTTAGAAAACACCTTTTTTCTTTTCACAGTTTTGAGGATGCTTCAGTTTTAGGTCTTCTCACAGTAACCATTGTAAGGCTCATCCTCAGACATTTAATTACTATGTTTCCATTTTTTGTATTTTTGTTTTCTGTGGTAATTTTAACACATCACTTCTCTCATAGCAACTGGTACACATTCGGGAAACATGATTTAATTTTAATGTAAAATTAAAATTAATACAAAAATGTTTTTTAAAGAATTTATTTATTTATTTGAGAAAAAGAGTGAGTGAGTGAGCTGGGGGAGTAGCAGAGGGAGAGGGACAACAGACTACAGAAGCCAAAGCAGGGCTCTACCCCACAACCCTGAGATCATGACCTGAGTTGAAATCAAGACTCAGATGCTTAGGGTACCTGGGTGACTCAGTTGGTTAAGTGACTGCCTTTGCTTCAGGTCATGATCCTGGAGTCCCAGGATTGAGTCCTGCATTGGGAACCCAGGTCCATGGGGAGTCTGCTTCTCCCTCTGACCTTTTCCCCTCTCATGCTGTCTCTCAGTCTCTCTCTCAAATAAATAAAATAAAATAAAAACTTCTATAAATAAATAAATAAATAAAATGAGTCTGACGCTTAAACACCTAAGCCACTCCATTGTCCATATATATATATATATATATATATATATATATATATATATATAAAACAAAACAACAGAACTTATGAAAGCAAATCCAAGCCTACTCAAGGACATAATCTTGTTAAAAGTAAAACTTAAAAATTACATGTTTTAAGATTTATTTTAAATTTTTGAAAAATTTTATAGAGCTCTTGGCAGTATTTGAAAATCATTTGACACCCAAGTACTAGAACAGAGGGGCATAGAATGTTGAGCCAGAGGGTTCTATAGGAATTGTTCCAGTTCAAACCCTTCATCTCAAAAATAGAGGAACCCCACAGAGAAAATCTGACTTGAATGAGGTGACTAATCAACTTGGTAGCAAACCCCAAGTTTCCTGATATTCACTGTCCCAATTCATTTCACTGTCTCACATCAACTGGATTGTTTAAATCTCACTCTGTAAATTTGTAAATGCACCCTTTTATCTGAAAATATGCTTCTGACATTTGTAGTTGGTATAAGAAGCAAATACACACAATGAAAGATGTGGCTGTTCAGATTCTCTAGATCCTTTTCCTGATTGCCTAGATATTACATGTAGAAAGCCTGAACCATTTTAAGAAGCATAAAGGCCCTAACTAACATGGGGTGTATACCACACCTCTTGAGGACCTGATTTAAGATGAGTGCTGAGTGAGGATCATATGGTAGCTGCAGGTTGGCAGCAATAGGAAGAGCATTTAGAACACAGAACAGCATAAGCAAAATCCTTAAGACAGGAAATCTCTAGGTACATTCAAGGATTTGAAATGAAAGCATAACAGAGCATGATGAGTGAAGTAAAAGCAAAGGTTGGAGAAATGAATAGAGATCAGCCTATGCAGGCCTTGTAGATCACATTAAGGATTCAATCTTGCTTTTTTGTCATTATGGAAAAAATTTAAAACATGTTAAACAGAAAAGACCATGATGCAAATTTTAGAAAATATCTTTTCTAGGTTCAATATATGTTATATGTAAAAAGTGGACATGAATACATGTGAGGTGATCAGGTAGAAAGCTACCATGGTAATCCAGGAAAACATGAGTGATTAGTGACAAAAAGATGGCAATGGAGTTGGAGAGAAATGCACACACTTGGACTTTAGTTTGAATGTAGAACAACAGATTTAGAATGCACATGTCTGTTTAAAAGGATTAAAAATGCCCCAAGTTATGTAATCAAGTAATATTGTTTCTCATTTCAAAGTGCATTTTGTACTGATTCCTTCTTCGTCCATTCATCCATATATATATGTATGTACATATATGGATATGGATATAGATATACATATGGATAATCCATATACATATATATGACATCCAGATCCTCATAAACTGACAGAGAAGCTGTTTTCTAGGCTTGCAACTGCTCTGGTCCACACATCTTTAGTATAGTGTCTATGAAATCAGCCTCTCTTGTGTTCAAATCCTGACTTAATCATTCAAGTTATGAGAATATAGACAACTCACAAAACCCATGTAACTTCACTTCCAAGGGGTAAGATTAACACTTTCCATTTACCCACCCCATCTTAGTTTGCTTGAGGCTTAATAAGATGATGAAACATACTAGTTTAAAAGCATTTTAATCATACCTCCTCACCTCCAAAAAAATGAAAAATACACAAGAAAGATGTTTTAAGGCATTAAACACACAATGACAATATTGAAGGAGTCTTTTCTTCCAAACCGACCAGCCTAAAGAGTATGACTAACATCACGCCAAGGGTCCAGGTAAATCACCTTGCATGTAATAAGGCCCATCCAAACCACTTTAGGGTTCCCCTTCTTAAACATGAACACACAACCACGAAGGATGAGCATATATCTGAGGGAAATCTCAAACAAAAAAGAAAAAGAAACAAGAATAAACAGAAAAGAGAAACTTGAAAGGAATAGAGCCTATGTGAAGGGAAATAAATTTAGGAAAAACTTAAATTTTCATGTTCAGAACCATAAAAAAAAAAACTATCAGAAATTAAAAAGATGAAATAGCAGAAGTGAGGAGCTCAAAAGAAAAGTTAAACAGATTTAGGAAAATGGAGAAAAAAAAACAATTTTAAAAGGTAGACAATGATTTTAGGATGTTCAACATAAAAATGAGAGGAGTTCCAGAGAGAGGGAAGAGGAAAGAGCAAGGAGATGATAGTGTTTTTAAAAATTGTACAGAAATTTGGGAAATTTGTCCAGAAATAAGAACTATGAATTGATATAAAATGGAAGAAAATAAATCCAAATTGAAGAAATATAAGAACTCAGGGTACAAAAAGAAAAAAATTTTACAAGCTTTCAGAGAGGAGAAAAATGAAGTTATATATTATGCATAAGACTGGAATTCAGAATGGCTTGGGCTTTCTCAACAAACAACACAAGCAGCAAGAAGAAAACTGGACAATGCCTTTACATTCTTAGTAATGAAAAATCTAAATTTTTAATCCAACCTAATAAAAAATTAAATCTAAAGATAAGATAGAAACATTTTATTTTACACACACACACACACACACACACACACACAGATCAGATGAACCATTCTCGGAAATCTTCTGACATTGTCTTCCACTTGGATATAGGACTCAGGTGATCCAACTCAGGAAGCAGATAGAAACAATCCCAGGAAGACAACTGCATGAGAGACATAAAGAACAAGCAGCCCAGATTCAAGCAACATGGCCTAAGAAGCAGACACATCAATGGCTGTCATTGCAAGATGCCTTCTGCTCTGCTGAACCTCTATCAGATTCTTATCAACATGGACCATGTGTTGATGAAGTCCCTACTCTCACTTCCAGTCACTGTGGCAACTGAGGACATTCACCCCACCACTTCCTCAGAACAGGAAGTTGACCACTGTGAGCCTAGAAGAAAAGATCAAACATCTCACTCCCCACCCATATCCAGTATCCAGCTTATTTTACAGATCTGCCAGATGCCAGACTATGGAACTTTCTCTATTTCCCAAGGTTCATTAATTGCCTTTTCCAAAGAATTTCCCAAAAGAAACTCTTTGACATCAAAAGAAAACTGAAAACCAAACCATGATCCAGACTCCCCTTTATTTATTTTCTGCTAGGATTATTGTTCTTAGGAGGATGTGGCTCTTTTTATAGCATTGTTTGTGCTTCCTAATCAATTTGTATATGTGTATGCTTTCACATTTATATGAAAATCATTTAAAAACAAAGAAGAAGCACTGAGAAAAGGTGGTGATAGATGAAGTGCTTAACATAGTGACTGATATATAATAAGCTCTTAATAAATCACAAGTACAATTGTTATAACTTTATGTAGTCCTTCCCTGGTATCAATTATTTTTCTGAAATGCCATATGTAGTCCACTCCCTGGTATCAGTTATTTTTCTGAAATGCCATTTGGGTGTAAAATCTTTCAAATAGTCATATAATGACTTCATTGTCTAACATTTGTATAGAAAAGGTCCTTTTCCTACTACTAAGGAAAATGAAGCAAACTTCCTTGAAATGTTAACAAGGACCCCCAAAAATATCAATCATATTAATGTTCATAATAAGTTTTATGTTAATTCTAATAAAAATATTAGATGAATGACCTATATAAAGATTTTAGTCCAACTCAAATAATTGGGTTCACGTAGAATATACATAGATATTAACTAGACAAAAGATGGGGGTGCCTGGGTGGCTCCATTGGTTAAGCACTCAACTCTTGGTTTGCCTTGGGTCATGATCTCAGGGTGGTGAGATCAAGCCCCACATCAGGCTCCATGCTCAGTGTGGAGTCTGCTTGAGATTCTCTCCCTCTGCCTCTGCTCATGTTCTTTCTCTTTCAGAATAAATAAATAAAATCTTTTTAAAAAATGGACAAAAGATGTAGTGAAAAACCCACCCAAGCAATCAAGAGACCTTGAATCTTGTTCTGAATGTGTCACTTCCTAAGTCATTACACCTAGTAGGGTCACTTTCCCCAGGGCCACAGATCTCTGAGCAGAGGCAGAAGTATCCAGTAGACCTCAGCTTACACTCTGCTTGTAGTTGTATCTCTTTCCACTCTGCTTACAGCTCACCTTCTCCACTGTCAGCCCAGGCCCACTAGTAAAGATTTGGCTGCAGTCTTACGGAGGTCAAATTTCCTGACAGGGGGAGATTTCCATTCAACCCCTCAGCAGCTTCCCCCCTTGCGGTCTTAATTCAGACTAAATGTGTTTGATGTCCTGAATGTCCACTCATATGTCCCATCTGTTTGTCTGCTCACATCAGTGCTTAACACGGACCTGTTGGTGAACTTTTCATGGATTTTCCAACTCCCCTCCAAGATTGTTACTTCTTCCCTACATCCCACATTTGGGTAAGGTCTAATTCCTACTATCAATTCCTCTTTCAAATGATACTTAAAGTGGCTCTGTTTCCCTGAGAAACGTGTTAATGAGTTCTATGGCCCCTTCCAAATATGATTTTCTAGGATTCTCAGTATGATATTATATGATCTACGTGTATTTCAGTAAACAGTTGGGGCAGATTCAAGTCTCTTCATCTATTTGTAGCAGACAACAGGCGAGTTAAGGCATATCGTAAGCTGCTTGCATATAACTTCCCAGAACACCGGCAGAGTATTGAGTTCTCAGATTTCAAATGTATAACCAATAAAAGGATTTACAGTGACTGCATATGGATTAAGTAGACACACAGGCTCGCCTCTACATAATAGTATATATTTAGAGCGTAAGTGCTTAAAAAAGAAATTAAATAAGAAATAACAAACACTCCTATTCATACTTCTTAAGTATACAAAGATAAAATAGAGACTAAAGATTAGTTCAGTGGCCAAGGCCACAGCTGAATCTCACCCCCAGCTCCTTCCCATTAGTCCTCAATTGTTGCAAAAGTATTTCACTTGTACGTAAAGGAGAACAATATCTCAGAAACGATTCTAAGACAATAAATCATGAGAGCTGGTTTGTTCACATTTTTTTCTTTTCTTTTCATTCTTGAGGTTAACCTCCCACAGAGAAAGTTACACCAAGCAAGGGATTCAGCAAAATGAATGAAAATATATTTATGTCACTCATGGATTACTTTTTTGTGGCACAAATCCAATCAATAGCCCTGAAGGAAAAAAATAAAAAACGTGTGTGTGTGTGTGTGTGTGTGTGTGTGTGTGTGTGTTGTCTGGTTCCTTAACTTCATAATTGCAGCTGTTCAAACATTTTTCATTTCATGTTACAAAATAAGGAATTTACTGAAGCACAAAGAAACAACATAGTTTTCCATCGGTTTAGTATTTGTCTTGGGATTTAAGCAAAATCAAAAAAAAAAACAAACAAACCATGCATCATGCTTCATGTATAATGTTAATCTGTTTAAATGGCTTGTTCATTTATCACAAATTAAAAGTCATAAGTGTTTTTTAAAAAAAAAAGAATGCACATGGCTTTCATGCAAACTAGTTTGGTGTCTTAAAAGCACTTCCAAAATTATCCTTTCTTTGCTACATCCTTCCACTGAAAGCATTACCAATTAATCTTTGTTTGCAGCATTAATTATAAAAGTTTATGTTGGCATATTATATTGCAGTTTTAGAAAATGATTTTGTGTACATAAAACAGCCCGTCAAGATGTAATAGGAAAAGACATTGGCTTTGGAGTCCAGTGATCCTTACTATCTGTGCACAGAGAGTAGGGGACGGAAGTGGGTGATCACCACTATTCTGTAAAGCTTAGATGAGTTCATGGATGTAAAGGTTATTTGTGAAAGGACTGGAATGAAACAAATAAAGAACATGAAATCAATTTGCACTACACAGATGAGGAACAGCCACTAACTGATTTTCCCAGAATTAAACAGGGGTGTATCGGGACCAGAAATCTGAAGTCTACACTTCTAGTTGTAATATTCTTCCCATTCAATCTCAACCGCGTCTCATTCATTAGTTTTGTCTAAAAACAAAAACTTTTTTTTTTTTAGAATAGACTACATTATTTTATGTAGAAATTTAATAAAAAGCAAGATATTTTAAAGATTCAGGAGATTGCAATCCAAATTTTCTGAGTTTAAATCTGAGCTCTCTCTGTCTCTCATGTTGATACTGAATGCATTAATTAACTTCTTCTGTGCCTCAATTTCATCATCCTTAAAAACAGGATAAAATTAGCTTCAATATCATAGGGCTGTTTTGAAGACTATATGGTAAAGCCCTGAGAATAATGCCTAATACATAAGAAGCATTCAGTAAATTTTAGCAATTTTTATGTAAATAGTCCTGAAGAAGCATTATGTTGATGCAAACTATAATATCAGACTGGCCATCAGTAGTCATAGCAACATGACTAGTATCCTGGCATCCTTAAAGAGCACCGGAGATGAGATGAGGAATACATGTGCAGGGTGACGCTGACTTCATTACCAGAGCCCAAACAGAATCTCTAAGAAGTTCCAGCTTCAAAATGAGCAACACCATTCATTGCTAGAAAATCCAGAATTTATGGAACAATCATATCTGAATAAAGGCATTTATTACTTATTTTCTCCTTTTTCAGTAAAACTATAGGATTCATGAAAGGGTTAACAATGACTAGAAAATACAAAGATAAAGAGTTATTTACCAGTTCAAATAGGAGTCCATTGATACAATATATCCTAGTAAAAGCTCTATACCAGAAGCACAAATCCTAGAATATTACTACAGGAAGAGAATTTAGGGCCTACCTGATCAAACCAACCCTCATCTGATACAACAAATACCTTTCTTTTCCAGTATCACCTATTAGTAACCTTCCAGCCATTATGTAACATTTCAAAGGATAGGAAAATTCTCACCTTCCAAGGAAATTGCTTCACCACCTAATAGTAATAGATTTTTAGAAAGTTTCTCTTTATTTTGAACATAGTTTTGTTTCACAGTAATTTTATCAACAGGAACACATTCCTGGTCCAAAGAGTATAAATTATATTTCATAAACTAAAAGGACTGTGAAGAAGTACTACAAAACTTAAGTTGTTATTAGTAATCATGATAAAATAAGCTATGTTGGGTACCATGATATGGTCCTGACTATCATGGCCCTGAATACAGTCAAATGAAGCTTCTTATCATCATCTTATGATTTTTCACAGTAAATATGACCTATATTTGTTCTCACTTTTGGTCAGATACACACGTCCAATCTACAGCTTTCATAAGCGAACACACAATGTAGTTTGCATAGACATTTCCTCCTGATCAAATTCATTTGTTGATGACATATTTGCTTCTATTTTACCCCATTTTGATGTACATTTCCATCATTTTTGGAGGAGGTCATCAAGAGGACATGACCACTGGTTGACCTATGAGCAGAAGCTGGGCAATCAAAGCCTCCTTACTCCTCCCCTGTCCTTGGAATGTACACCCTGCCCATTGTTCCCATAACTAGCGCCATTTCAAGGATGCAACCTCAAAGGAGCAACATGTGGTAGAGACTGTCTGGACTGTATATGTGACTGAACCCTGTTAAGCCCTCCCTATAAACTGTTAAGATTCTGGCAGGTTGGTGTCAAGAATTATTTGACTTATGACCACCCAAGTTCCCTTGTTTATTAATACTGCCACCTACCAGTCTATAGTGGTCTTCCTTTTCCTTTGGTCTCTGCTTGCCCTCTGTGGATGGGGGTCAGCTTCAGATTTCATCCAGGGAACTTCAAAAGTTGCAAGCCAATAATTGGTGAACCCACCAGGAGATGTTAGAAAGAGGTCTTGGGAAAGAGGCATCTCTACGAGAAACTCCAGGTTGGACACTAACATCTACGTGGGAAAGGGTGGCCTGAATGGCAGTTGCTTGTAGACTACTGTATGAGTATGGGACACCGCCCAAATGCTGGCTGGTCTAATGCATTTGTTTGAGGAATTGTTCATAGCATACCACCCATAGCAAAGAAGGGAAATGCGTGTCTGCCCCAGTGGGATGGCCTTTAATGTAACAGCTTGGCTGGCTACCACTGTCTAATTAGAGGCAGAAGCTCGAGTTAAAAAGTTAGTAGATGAGCTGAGGTTAGAAAGGAAGTGTCTACCACTCTACCAACTTCCAGGCTGTCAGACAAGGTGGCAGAAGAGAAAAATAATATGTTGAAGGCTTTAGTTATGCCAATTTGCAAGTTAGGAGTGCATGAACTGCCTTGGATTAAGATCCAGGGGTTTGTAACAAAGCCTGATTGGAACAAAAAACGGTGAAATCTCTGGGAAAGTGAGGAGAACCAAGAGAAGTGTGTTGTGAAGATTGTCAGTGAAACAGACAAAGCTTCCCATGCCCTCTGACCTATAATACAAAGGAAATTTTTAAATAATAATTACCCAAAACTTCTGATAATAGGGAAATATACCTCAAAATTCTTAGGTAAAAATCTTGTATTCTTTCTCTGTCCCTTCAAAATGTAAATTTTAGCATATCTTTGAAATGTAAATACCCCTGGAGATAACTAAAACACTACCCACGGAGACCAAGGAAAATAATAGGGGGAAAGATGCTTTTAGAATACAGAGGATTTAGAAGCTCCCTTGCCCAAAATATAGTCCATAGTCTCCACAAACTACTTGTCAAGGGCAAATACAAATCTTAAACAAAAATTCATAAAAACTTTAGCCATGGGAGCAGGTAATCTTAACTTGACATAATTTGGATTCAACAATTATTTATGAACTAATGAGTTTTGTATTGCTGTATGTGATTCATGAATAAAATTTTGGAATGGAAGCTATAAGGTCTCTGTGTCTGTTTGTGTGTTTATGTGGGTCTATAGATGTATGTTATGCATGTAATTCTATCTCCACACGGTATTGCCAAAATTTGTAAAAGAGGTCTACTTAAGTAGCTTAAAATAAGCTCATATATAAGTTAAGTATTCCTAAAACTCTCAGAAATATAGAAAGTAACACAAATGCTTTTCAAGTTCAAGTAGTTTGTCTGCTTCATTAAAATAGTTATGTCTTCAAATTATCAACATTAGAATTAATGCAGGCATAAACTTTTATTCTACGTGGGCTTACTTATCAAATAAATTCATATTATCTCTGTTACAAAATTTGTCAGCAAGAAAAATAATTTAAGCAGATGGCTACCTTTTTAATATCTCATGAAATTTTCATGAGTAATCTAAACATAATTGTTAAGAACAAGTGAATTGAATAGATGTAAATAGGTGCAGAAATTTGGAGGAAAAGAGAATTCTTGCCTTGCATAATGAAGCTGGCTAAAAGTGGATGGATTTGTGATAGGGCTTTTTAAAAAATAATCTTCAATATCAATTGTGTACTTGTGTAAAACTGAAACTTAATTTTCCTTCAACTGCTAGCTATAAATTTTCTTAGACTATTCATCACTACTGCTAAAAGATTAAGAAAAGTTTTTTGTTTGTTTGTTTGTTTGTCTGTTTGTTTGATTTTTAAGTAATCTGCCTGGAAAACAAAGATTGTGTTTTATCATGTCTCGTGCTGTTTTTACCAGGTCTTTGATTATTCTAGAAACCTGAATCTTCTCAATATTAAAAAAGCTGTTTTATTCACAACTATGAAGTGATTTGTATTTCCCTTGAAAATCTTTTATTGTTATTTTAGTTACAGAGAATTAGGTGTTATTTCATAAAGACCTGTGATTCTATTTGGCCAATTTTTTTGACAAATTCCCTAAAAATCAAATTCTAAATGAAATATCTTTGTTTTTAGGTGTGATTTGTTCTTCTCCTTATAAAGTTGAAAGCATAGTTGATTCATCTCAAATGATTCATGAATGAGTTTCTAATTCATGTATTTATGGTAAAATATTTATCCTCTAAATACTGTTTGAACCTCTTCCTTCTTATTTCCATATATTGTGCTATAAAATGTTCAGTAAATCAGTAGCAGCTCTCAGTGAGATGACCAGCGCGGCTGTTGTGCAATATAATTAGCTGTAATTAGTTCGTAATTTTTCTTTAAAAGTACCTTTGTGGGGCACCTGGGTGGCTCAGTAGGTTAAGCCTCTGTTTTTGGCTCAGATCATGGTCTCAGGCTCCTGAAATTGAGCCCCACATCAGGCTTTCTTCTCAGTGGGGAGACTGCTTCCCCAACTCTGTCTGCCTCTCTGCCTACTTGTGATCTCTCTCTCAGATAACTAAATAAAATCTTTAAGAAAAGAAAAGTACTTTTGTTTTTTAGTTGTCTTCTTTAAAAAAATACTTTTAAAGTAGCCTTTTTTAAAAAATACTTTCCATGTAGATGGCCTTTTGTTGTTCTTTTGCTGCTAATGTTTACTACTATCACATTATGGTCAACTTTGTTTTTCACTTTTTTTAATTCACTGAAATTTTATAAATACTTTTAGAGGGTCACAAAATCTATGCACTCTTATTGTTGACTTTGTCCTCTAGCTTAGAAGTTCTGTCGTCAGTTGTGTTGACTCTGATTTTAAGCCATCTGTTTCTTGCTTCTGCAATCGGGCTTTTATTTTTGAGGTCAAATTGTTCTTTTTGAAAAAAACCTGCTTATTTCTCTGAATTTAGTATCCTCAAAAATTTGTCTAAAGGCATTAATTAACTTACCCTCATCTGGTTCATAAATTGAGAACTTGGAGTTTTGTTAGCTGATGTTTTGATGTGCATGTTGGGAAGTCTGATTGACAAATTTGGGGAGCAGATGAAGGTTTTTCCCACTCCACTGGAAATCTTCATTACCATGAATGTAAAGGCAGATCTGAGAGAAGGTCTATGGGGAGGCATTTGCTCCTTCCATTGCCTTGTTGGCACTTGCAATCTGGAGCCACTGCCGCTAGCCAGCAACCAGCTGGGGGAGAAGCCGAGGAGATAAAGCCAACACATCAATGATGTCAAAATGAAGAGATGAAAGGGCGTTCTAGTCTTTGATGTCACTGCTGAGGCAATGAGTAAACAAGGCTGAAGATGTCCTATCTATGAAATCCTTATGTTATCAGTTAGTATATTTTTTAACTTTTATATCCACTTTCACTATGAGCAATTACAGCCAACATTATCCAAATCCATATACCACCTCCTCCAATTCATTTCCCAAAAATTAATCAGACCAGTCTTTCAAAATCCCATATCACATCATGCTACTTGCTGACTATGTGTCTCCAACGGCTTCTCATCCTTTTTCGAATGAGACCTGCCTACAAAACCTTACATGATCTGACCTCTGCTTCCCTCTATAGCCTACTTTTTTACCTTCAATCCTCTTGCCTTCCTTTGGAACCTCAAACATGGTAGGATTACTCCTGTCTTGGGGCCCTTGCATAAGCTCTCCTCTCTCCCAGGAGTGTTTTTCCCTTGGTCTTTAAACAGCTGGCTCCTTCTTGTTCATCTCTCAACTAAAATGTCAGCTTTTCGAAAAGTGCTTTCATAATTATCCAAATGAGATCAACCACTCAGTAATTTTTCTATCACACTAACTTAATTATTTGCATTGCACTTATCGCAATCTGATAAATTCCTTAAAAAAAAAAAAAACAACTGCCTGATCTACCTTTCAATAGTGTAAACTTTATGAGAACAAGAACATTTAATATCATGTTCACTTCAGGATTTCCAATACCTAGGAGAGTGCCTGACATTCAATACACCCTCAATAATTAGTTGTTGAATAACTGAATGCATCTACTCTTCCAGAAACTCTTCACTGCTCTGATCACTGCTGGTACTTTTCTCCAGTTATGCAGAATGCTGTGCATGTATTTTTATATCTGTTACATTATTTCAGTAGGGTTTGGGAGAAAGAAGTAGATAAACACAAATATTCAGCAGCATTTTATAGAATTCAGAGACAATTTTCCTAAATGTAATCATCATTGCCTTTGAACTTTTTAGTGATATGAATGTCACTTTTCACCTTAAAGTAATTTGACTTTTGTACACTTCCCAAATTATTATAATCTCAATTCCTGAATAGAAGCAGAGGACCAGAAAGGAGCTTCATACATGAGGCATACCTATAGAACATGTCTGTTTAGTCTTTCCTGTTTTAGAATGATTAATTTGCATTAAGGGAATATAAAAATAAGCAGACTCTAAAACCCAAGTATAGACTAGAAGAAAAATATGTTACTAAGAATGTAACCTGCTCCCCACATCTTGTGACCTGAGACATGAGAGTATATTCAGTGATTTCCAGACTCTGTATATTACAGATCATAATATTTTTCAAATAGAAATTATTTTTTTATTTTTATTCATTAAGGCATGTATGAATATTATCACTATTATTATAAAATAGAGGACATTATGACATTAGATATCACAAAGGATATATCTAAGAAGAAAGGACACTGCTTTAAGTGAAATGCTTTAAGCTTTGTGACAAAGTACTTCAATGTTCTTATTATTCTCATTTTTCAATGGACCAGTGGAGAATTTAGTGTTCAGCACTACTTCCAAGACTAGCAAGACTTAATCTGAAGATGTGAACTTAAGGTTCAACTCCAAACTGTGTGACTATGAATAAATTTCTTAACCAACTAGAGACCCGATTTCTTTATCTTTTTCTATTTGTGTAGATGGAGAAGTTTGGGGCCCAAACGAAACAATTATCTTTAAAATGTTTTGTAAGCTATAAATGTCTTTATAAATATAACTTATGGATTTGGTTTAAGGAGAGAGATAGAGGGTCATAGGGACTCCAGACTTTTTCACCTGGGGAGCCAGAAGTTGCTTTAAACTTAGAGAGAAATGAAGATTTGGATGAAATATCAGCAGTTCAGTATCAGACATAAGTTCGAGGTACTTATTAGCCACTCAAGTGACATGTCAAATAGGCATTTGGATATAAGAATTTGGAGTGTATGGGAGAGGAATAGCCTGGAGATACAAATTTATCCATTGCTAGGCTATAGGTGGTTTTAAAAGTCATGAAGCTGGGGGAGACCACTAAGGAAATGAAGCAGACACAGGAAATAGGTTTCATGTCTATCCCCTGGGCATGCTAGAGTTCTGACATCAGGGAGAAAAAGAAAAGAAAAGACATTGAGGAGGAACAGTTTTTGATGTGAGAGACAATGCAGGAGAGCATAGGACTGAGGGTCAACTGAAAAGTTCTGTAGATACATTAGGTTAGAACACCTGCTTCATGTGCTTTGTAATTCAGGCAAATGAACTCAATATTCATTCAGACAAACCAAATGTAAAACCAGTTCTTGCCACTGAGTGGCCAGGAATAGACCTTAAATTGTAAAGCTGTTTACATAGACAATCCACGCATATACACATTAACATGCATTCAAAACATGCCCCCTGCAGTCTTGAACTCAGACCATTCCAACATGGGTAATGAGAGGGTAGATCTTAAATTTAACAAGGTGCAGGCGAAGATCCAGCTTCAAGGCACATGGAAGAAGCATCAGTACCCCACGAGCAGAATCAGTGGACATGCTAAATGACTGCTTTAGGGATTCGGAAATTAAAGTCATGCTTTGCCAGCGGTCTAATTAGATAGTATGTAGGTCGAATGAATCAAGCCTCAAGTAGCTTAGCAATGTGTCACACTTTAAATCAACTTAATAAGGACTTTGCAGGTGTGTTCAAATGTTACAAAGTAATATTTTGCTTTCCTAAAGGACCTCTTTCCATTTGAAAAAAACCAGCTTCTGCCATCTTTTAATAGTGAAACCACCCATCATCATTAAAATAGAATTTCAGAAACTCAATTCATACCAAAGTGTTGGGTCACACACCGATGATATAATTTAAGGCAATGCAGCCATGAAGCTGCAAGTGAATTACAACATCTTTGTTAAGAGTGAGTGGGAGGAGAGTAAAATCTAGGGCGAACACCCACCACATTTTAAGACCTCTTTTTCTAAACTTCATTCTTGGTACGCAAAATCTTGCCTTGAGATAGTCAGTTATAGCTTAGCTCTCTGACCCTACCGACAAGTCTCACCTTGTCCTTTCCCCAGGTTACAGACATGCTGCTCACCTCCCTCAAGGCTGACGGGCAATGCCCTCCAGTGGCCACTGTGAAAAAGAGACTGAAAAGAATGCCCCAGTTCTACAAAGGATGGTGAGAATTCGAAAGGAAATTTGGTACTGAGGCACTGGTGCCAGCGTGTTTCAGCTCGAACCAGTTTTCTTTCCTTTCTTTTTTTTTTTTTATTTGTTTATTTTGGCAGTCTATCTTCCTGTATACTCTTTCCAAACACTCTATCTTTCTTGGTATTATTTTCGAGCATATAAATATGTATCTTCTATCCATATGTCTTGATATAGATTATATCCCTTGGAAGAATTTATGGAGTAACAGGCAAGTAACAGCAGACAGCGTGAATGCTTTTTAAGCTCACAGAGATCCTAGATCAAAGCAGAGGATTATTTGAAGAATTTTTTATTCCTGGAGAATTAAAGCAAAAACAGTATTCACAACATTCTTTTCCTAAAATATGTTGCCTAGTGACCAAACGGAATCAATTGTCAATTGATCTGGTGGGAAACTCAATAGATGGTCTGTTTGACTATCCTTTATGAGGAAGAATAACGATGAGTTTGTGAAGCTCTAACTACCAGGGGCAAGGAGTCTGCGGCAAGAAGAAATTGAGAGGGGGAGTGTCTTTCCAAGGACAGGAAAGAGCTATGTTAGAGAGAGTATGAGAGCAATAGAAAGGTTTGATTTAATTTGTTGAAAATGATGATTATTTCATTTAAAATAAAGGAATAAGATAGAAACTTTATAACCGGAATAAAAAATGCATGTATGATTAAAAGACTTTCTATGTAATAATGTGTTAATCTTCACAACAAATCCTCTGAGGAAACAAGTATTAATATTTTTCCCCTTTTACATTTGAAAAAAAAAATTAAATCAAAGAAAGTTAAGGAATTTGACCAAAGTAAAGGAAAATCCAGGTTCAAAATCCATTGTCTTACAAAAAAGGATTATAAAAAATAAGAAAATAAAATAAAGAAAGAAAGACAATATAGACATTTGGAAATAATGATGACATTTTTTAAAAAATCAATGTACCCATATATATTAACCAGCTCAGGCTGCCATAACATTATACCACAAACCAGGTGGTTTAATCAACAGAAATTCATATTTTCAGTTCTGGAGGTTGGCAGTCCCAAATCAGGTGCTGGCTGATTCCATTTCTGGTGAGAGCTCTCTTGTTGGTTTATCGACTGCCACTTTCATGCTGTGTACCCACATGGCGTTTCTTCTGTGAGCATGTAGAAAGAGAGAAAGAGAAAGGGGAGGGGAGGGAGAAACGGTGGGCAGGAGAAAATAGTATTTCTTCCTCTTCATACAAGAACACCAGCTCTCTTGGATTAGGGTCCCACTTTATGACCTCATTTAGTCTTAATGACCTCCAAAAGACTCCATCACTGAGTACAATCGCATTGGGGATTAAACCTTCAATACATAAACTTTGGGAGACACAATTCAGCTCTTAATACCATATTTTATCCTATCTAAATGAGATAAAAAGTTTAAAAAGATATCAAAATTATTCTTTTGGGGGGATATGCGGAAGAATGTTTATTGTAGCATTAGTCATAGTGGTAAAATAAAATAAATCAAAACTGAAAAACAAAGAGAATGCTCCTTAACAGTGCAATGAATGAACAAATGTGGGACGCTTGGGTGGCTCAGTTGGTTAAGCAGCTGCCTTCGGCTCAGGTCATGATCCCAGCGTCCTAGGATCGAGTCCCACATCGGGCTCCTTGCTCTGCAGGGAGCCTGCTTCTCCCTCTGACTCTGCCTGTGCTTGCGCTCTCGCTCTCTCTCTCTCTCTGACAAATAAATAAAATCTTTAAAAAAAAAAAGTTTAAAAAAAAAAAGAATGAACAAATGTGGTACGTCCATGCTGTGGAATATTATATAGCCATTTAAAAAGGATGAATTTGAGCTAGTTGATGTGAAGGGTTAAAGTTAAACAAACAAGAAGAAGAGATGTACCAATAAGACAGTCATATTTTTGTATAAAACAGTGGCAAATATAATCCTATGTATATTCCAGTGTGCTTTTTAAAAATTGAGATATAATTGAGCATATAGTATTATATTTGTGTCAGATATACAACAAAATTCAACAACTATTGCAAAATGATCATCACAATACGTTTAGTTAACATCCACTCATTAGAGAAAATATGGTTTAATGCAATTTGGACAATATATTTAAATTTTATTCAGCATAAGTGACATAATCCAGAATAAATGGGGATAAAAGTCCAGCATTCAATGGGAGAGCAGATTAATTTCTAAAAAGAGTAATCAGCCAAGAAAAGAGGACCAGGCCTTAGATCAAATCTTTAAAAACTGGGCTTTTAGAAGCAGGCTTGTGGAATAACCCCTAAGAAGGCCCTAAGAAACTAAATTAATCTAAAACTTAATCTGAGTAGAGTATTTTAGATTTACTTTCCCCAAATTTTAACTCTTCATTTTCATCTCATCATAAATCACTTTCCAGAGAAAGCTGCCCTTCATGTTTCTCCCCAACAGACACTGAACATAATATTCAAGTGATCCCAGGAAACAGAGAGATGTGTGGAAGTAAAGGAGAAATTGAACGAATGTCAACTAAAGGCACATGGGAAAGCCAGTTACCACTGGCACGTGGAGGTAACATGCCAAGGAAATAGAGAACTCTAGTAGAAGGAGCTCATGGGTATGTCTCAGAGAGAAAGGGAGCTGAGGATTATGTCAAGTGCCCATATGTCATTGGTTGAGGTCTGTTTCTGGAACAATAACTATGGCCTTTCCACTCTCCCCTGAGTGTAGGTCCAGTATGCTCCCACAGTCAAGAAAACAAAACAAAACAAAACAAACAAAAACCCACATATAAGCAGTAGTAGCATGTATTCACAGTAAATCTGAGGCAAAAATTTCTCTAAACTATTGTTCATCACCAATTGATATGTCCAATTTATTTCCAAGTCTTGTTGCTTTACATACTGAAAATCTTTTAAATCTTCCCATGTCTTCACCTCCACACTCCTACCACACTAGATCAACCACCATTTCTAGCCCAGACTGTGGCGTCCATTTCCAGCAGGCATCCCTTCCTTCACTGTGCTTTCCTCCAGCTCAGTCCACGGGTGACAGCTTGACTAATATTTACACAATTAGTCTTGCTTAAAACACTGTGGTGTTTTTTCAGTAGCATCTGAATATAAAGTCTGAACTTGTTAGCATATTTTGGACTTCTTAACAAGAGCCACAAGATGTGTTTCAAGTGCCTACTCCCCACAGACATACCTACATACTCACTCCATTTCACACTATCGCCCCTGAGTGTTAATCATGTTGGACAAACCTGTTCTTGGCCTAGGAAGTGGATCTCTGTAATCCTTTTCAAGCTTCTCATCCATCGAAGAAAGCCAACAGTGATAGAGAACACAAGTATATTATTTCCCTACATTAGCTTATCTTGAAGTGATATAAATAACCTCAGTATCTCAATCCCTTTGTAGAGTATCATTATTTCTTATGATGGTAAGAACCTATTCTACAATTTCTCTGTTGCTTTTTATACCAGCCCAAAGATCACTTTACAATCCATTTCTTCTTTTAGGTCTGAGGGAAGTTTTTGCAGAATCTTTTCAGGTAAGCTTATACTGTGGAGGGTAGAGGGGGGTATTACATTTTGAGTGGTTTGGAAAAATATTTAAAATTAATTTATAGAAAAAAAGTATTGGTTGGAATTGAGAAGGTAGTAGATGAGTCACTTCTCAAACGCAACATACCAGCCTCTGATTCTCTTTCCCATTTAGACACTAGACCAGCAATGCCTCCTATAAAATTGCTTGCGGGGGGCATTATTTATGGCTGAAGCACAGCACAGTCATGTTGTTACAAAAAGATTTTCTTCTAGCAGGAGAAAATTTCTGAGATTGAGGCTTTTGGTTTGGAGAATCCCCAAAAGGTAAAAATTGACCCACATATGCCAACCAAAAAGGACATTATTTAAATGCTAAGACCCATAGCGAACTTCCTAATAATAAGGTAGGGATTAGAAGCAGAAGAATACCCTGTACAAACTCTGAAGAGATGCATACTGTGCATGATCTAGTCCCTGGTTATTTTTGAAAATTCATCTCTCACTATGCCCATTTCTCCCAACCTTCTTATTTTTTTCCCTTCTCTCTTTTTTAATGTTTCAGGCATATTGATATACTCCTAATTCTCTAGAACTTTTCACTGGCTCCTCTTCTACCTAGAAGGATTGTCATTTCCTCCTTCCCTCAGGATTGCTTACTCATTCTCTAAGTTTTCCTTTAGATATTATCATTTTTAGGGAGGCTTCCTGAATTTTCCAAATCTGGGCTTTGCCTCCTTTGTCCTCTCCTGCCTCCTTGAATAATCTTTAATTTTATTAAAAAATATGTATATATTATACATTAGATAATGTATATGTGTTATATTATACATTGTATATGTGTGTGTGTGAGTATATATGTGTGTGTGTGTGTGTGTGTGTATGTGTGTATATATATATATATATATATATATATATATATATATATATATATCTCTGTTAGAATTGCCTGCTTGCTTACCTATTTCAACCACCAGGTGGAAAAATTACTGACTGCTAGGATTTCCTTTGCTTTTCATTTAAATCCTAAGTGCCTAACAAAATGCCTGGTACAGAAGATGTTATAATATGAACAATAAAGTTATAAATAAACAAAGATGCTATATTATATAAGCAAAGTAGAGCTGACATGGCTAATTTCCTGCACCTTCATCACCTTTCTTATCTTCCCTAATTTTATACCAGGTAACAGATTTGGTTTTATAGCCTGTCCTCAAACAACAGTTTAAGTCAATCTACATGATCTGGTTCTCAGGTTAAATGATTAGGCAGACTCATCCATACATCTCGCCCTCTCTCACTCTGATCCAGATTCGATAAGGATTTCACTATGGCGTCAAGGAAGAAAGATATGGGTAAGTACAATGGCAGGAAGGTAGTGACGTGATCTGAAGTTCAGTGGAAAATTCCATGGGCCCACGGACAGGAAGTTTCCATCCTCCATTCCTCCCACTCTGCCAGTTTCATTGACTCAATGACCAAACCCTGTGAACTATATTCCAGAAATGTCACCAGGATCTGAGCTCTTTCCACATTTACTGCTACTGCCCTAGTTGAAGTTCTTTTCTTATCATCTTTCACCTACAAGTCTTTGGTCACAGAGTCCCTTTGTCATCCAATCCCTTAATCCTCCCTGTTCTCCCCTCCCCCTCATTTCCCATACTGCCACCAGATTTATCAATTAGAAACAAGTATCATCATTTCATTTCAAAATTTGTCTTAGATCGTCTATGCTTACTGAAAAAAGAGCTATATAAAGCATTTCACAATTTGCCTCAGGAATAAATAAATATTAATTAATTAATAACATTTATTGTTTCAAATTATTTCTGCTCCTCAGGCATCCATAATTCTTAGAATTTTAAGGCAGGGGATCATGACAATTAATTTTTGAAACTGTTTTTTTCTTTTTTTTCCCCTATACTGTATTTTGCTGTAACACCAAGCACCAGTGTATTTTTCTAGGGGTATGAAGTTGCAAAGAATTGAAATTCAATTTCTGAGTTAATTTTTATTTAGAGGTGCCTAGTAGGTCCACAGGATTGTGAAAAAAAAAAGTTGCTGAACTATTAGGTAGTCTGACATTTCAGAAATCCACCACCAGGGAGAGCTAGATAAAACTTTTTTCCTCTTTTCCCCACTCAAAACCTGCATGAGAAATATTAAGTGATTTTTCTGTTTTGAATCCTTTACTTTGGCTGTTTCTTGGTAATTCCAGTAGATTCATCTCAGTAAAGGTGGTAACCTGCCATATTTGGGGGATTTATTCAATTTTCTCGGTTTTCCCCAAGTCCTCCTACAACTCTGGAATGTTAAAATTTGAAACTGTGTATGTCAGAAATTCAAACGAAGGCTTTCTTCCCTGTTGTGTTAAAACAAACAGACAAAAAACCAAACACTCAAGGACTGATAACTACTTTGTCCAAGATTTTAGCCTAAATTTTCTCTACTGGAAACTAAGGCCAGCCCAGTCCATTAACTACCCATGCAAATTTGTGGTTTTGAGTGGGAAAAAGCTAGCATGGTTTTCTAGTCCATGCTGGTGTCCAGAACCAGAAGAAACAAAGGGGAAGTCTAACTCCAAGTTCTGGGAGAATTCTGGGATATAAAGTTCATAATGCCTCATATAATTTCGATGTAAGAAAGCTGAAGTAAGTCATATGCAGGCTTTAAGTAGCAGATGCTGGAGGGTAAGTGGAATAGATAGGACACTGTATGAAGAGGAACCTGGAAGATCAGAAAATTTGCCACTAGGTTACTTAACCCACAGACTATAAGCCTGATTAGCTAAAAAAATATAGGGCCAGGTAGACATTAGTCTCACACCCATGAATACCAAAAATGTAAGTGATCTTAGAAATCTGGTAATGCAGTGCTTTCACAATAGGTTATGAGATAATAACCTCACAGAGTTTGCTAAAGAGGTAAAGGTAGTGGAGAGAGGATTGAGTGACTGGGGCTCTGGCACTTTGTCCAGCTCAATCTAAGGCGATTTTATTTATTTAATTTAGTATGTTTCCATTAAAGATTTCCCTTTGGGGGAAAAGCATTATATATATAAATATAAATATAAATATATATTTTTTTACAATACTGTAGAGGTTTTTAAAAATATCTTATTTATTTATTTGAGAGAGAGAGTGCACACGTGTGCAAATGCGGGTCGGGAAAGAGGGAGAAGCAGATTCCCCGCCTTCTCAGGGCTAGATCTCAGGACCCTGGAATCACGACCTAAGCAGAAGGCAGACGCTTAACAGACTGAGCCACCCAGGTGTCCCAGTACTTGAGAGTTTTAAAAAGATTTCACATTTACATCGTATTTAAAACCCATAACTCTTTGTTGGAATGCATCCTAATTTATCTCCTTTTTTCAAGTTTTTTAGACGTATGACTGGCAAATACCAATTATACATACTAAAGATGTACATTATGTTTTGATATGTGTGTATAATGTGAAATGATCACCATAATCAGACCAATGAATGTATCTGTCACCTCACATAGTTACTCTTTGCATGTGTGTGTTGTGAAAACACTTGGGATTTTTTACTCTTTTGACAAATTTCAAGTGTAAGGTACACTGTTATTAATTATAATCATCATACTATATATCAGACCTCCATACTTTATTTATTTTATAACCAAACGTTTGTACCTTTGACCAACATTTTTTTTTAAGATTTTTTTTTAAATTTATTTGACAGAGGGAGAGAGATCACAAGTAGGCAGAACAGGAGGCAGAGAGAGACAGGGAAGCAGGTACCCTGACGCTCAGAGAGCCCAGTGTGGGGCTTGATCCCAGGACCCTGAGACCACGAGCTGAGCCAAAAGCAGACGCTTAACACATTGAGCCACACAGGTACCTCGTACAACATTTCATATGAATTTTTTTTTATGTGTCTGTTGGCCATTTGCATATATTCTTTGGAAAAATCTGTATTTGGATTATTTGCTCATTTTTTAATTGGGTTATTGGGGGTTTTTTGTTTGTTTATTTTTTATTTTTTGTTACTGAATTGTCTGAGTCCCTTACATAATTTGGATATTTGCCCCCTTTCAGATTACAGTTTGGAAATATTTTTATTCCATAGCTTATCTTTTCACTCAGTGACTGTTTCTTTTGCTGTGCAGAAACTTTTTAGTTTGATATAGGTTCACTTGTTTATCCTTTTGTTGCATGTGCTTTTGGTATCAGAAACAAAAAAAAAGTATTGCCAAGACCAATATCAAGGACAATTTTCCCAGGAGTTTTATGATTTCGGGTCTTACTCTTAAGTCTTTAATCCATTTAGAATCAATTTTATGTGTGATGTAAAATAAGGGTCCAGCATTTGGATTTTTCACAAAACCATTTATTGAAGAGACTAACTTTCCCTCATTGCATATTCTTGGCTCCTTTGTCAAATATTAGTTGATTATGTATGCATGGATTTATTTGTAGGTTATTATATACCATTGGTCTACAGGTCTGTTCTTTTACACCAGTATCATACAGTTTTGATCAATATAACTACGTAACTTGAAATCAGGAAGTTTGATGTCTGTTAGTTTTACTCTTCCTGCTCAAGACTGACTTTTCTGTTAGAAATCTTGGTGGTCCCATATGATTTTCAGGATTTTTTAAAATTTGTTTCTGTGAAAACTGGCATTGGAATTTTGATAGCGATTGCATAAAATCTGTAAAGTGCTTTGGGTTGTACAGACATTTTCACAATATTAACTCTTCCAGACTATGCTCCAGGATTTTTTTTTCCATTTATTTGTGTTATCTTCCATTTTTTTCCATCAGTGTGTCATAGGTTTAGTGTACAGATCTTTCACCTACTTGGTTAAATGTATTCCTGAGTATTTTACTCTTTTTGATGCTATTGTAAATAGGATTATTTTATTTAAATTTTTTAGATGGTTTATTGTTAGTGTATAGAAAAGCATCTGGTTTTTGCATGTTTATTTTATATCCTGCAATTTTTATGAATTTATTTATTAATATCAACAGTTTATTGATAGATTCTTTAGGGTTTTCTATCTACAAGATCATGTCATTGACAAACAGAAGCAATTGCACATCTTTCTGTTTTGGCAGCCTTTTATTTTCTTTTCTTGGCTCATTGCTCTGGTTAGGACTTCCAGTACCATGTTGCATAAAAGTGATCAGAGTGGATAACTTTTGTCTTCTTTTTGACCTTAAAGAAAAATATTTTAGCTTTTCACAAATGAATATATTGTTAGCTTTGGGCTTGTTATGGATAGCCTTTATTATGTTTGAATACATCTCTTCTATACCTAATTTGTTGGGAGTGTTTCCTATAAAAGCATATTGAATTTACTTCCAATGATCCTGTTGAAATGATCATAGGACTTTTAAACTTCCTTTTTAATACATGTGTGTCACATTTACTGATTAACCCCCATTACTCATTATCGGTCTGTTCAGATTTTATATTTTTTCATGACTCAGTCCTGGTAGGTTGTATGTTTCTAGGAATTTTTCTTATTTCTTCTAAGTCACCAATTTGTTGATTAGAATTATTTACAGTAGTCTCTTATGATTCTTTGTATTTCCGTAATATCAGCTACAGTGCCTCTTGTTTATTTGATTCTTGTCTCATTTTTTTCTTGGTTAGTTTAGTGAAAGGTTTATCTCCTTTGTTTATCTTTTCAAGAAACCGATTCCTAGTTTCCTCAATCTTTTCTCGTTATTCCATCTTTATTTCATTTATTTTGAATCTGGTCTGTGTTATTGTTTTCTGCTACTAATTTTAGGCTTGGCTTGTTCCTCCTTCTCTACTTCTATTAGATGGAGTTTAGATTGTTTGTTTGAGCTTTTTCTTTTTCTTAAAGTAGGAGTTTATTTTTTTAAGGCTTTTTTTATTTATTTGACACAGACATAGAAAATACAAGTAAGCAGAGCAGCAGGCAGAGGGAGAGAGATAAGCAGGATCTCTGCTGAGCAGGGACCCCAATGCCGGGCTCGATCCCAGAACCCTGGGATCATGACCTGAGTCGAAGGCAGCCGCCCAACCGCCTGAGCCACCGAGGTGTCCCAATATAGGAGTTTATTGCTATAAAGTTCCCTCTTAGCACTGCTATTACTGAATGTCATAGTTTTGGTATGTTGTGTTTCCACTTTCATTTGTTTCAAGATTTTGATTTCTCTTATTTGATTTCTTCTTTGACTTCTTGGTTGTTCAGGAGTTGTGTGGTAATTTCCACATATTTGTTCAATTTTCAGTTTTCTTTCCATTGTTGATTTCTAGGTTCCTAACACTGTGATCAGAAAAGATGCTTATATGACTTCAATCTTCTTTAATATATCCAAACTTGTTTTGTGGCCTAACATGATCAATCCTGGAGAATGTTCTGAGTACACTTGAGAAGAATATATAGTCTGCTGCTGTTGGATGGAATGTCCTGTATATGTTGCTTAGGTCCATTTGGTCTAGAGTGCAAGTCTAAAATGTCAAATCTAGTATTTCCTTATTCATTTTCTATATGGATGATAAATCTATTGTTGAAATTTTGGTATTGAACTCCCCTACTATTATTGTACTGCTATCTATTTCTCTCTTCAGTTCTATTAATATTTGATTTATATATTTAGGTGCTCTGATGTTCAGTGCATATATAATTGTTATATTCTTTTAATGAATTGATCTCTTTATAATTACATAATTACCTTCTTCATATTATCTTCTTTGTCCCTCATTACAATTTTTGAAACAAGTCTTGTCTGGGATAGTTATATCCATTCCTGGTCTCTTTTGGTTAGGATTTGCCTGAAACATCTTTTTGCTTGCTTGCTTGCTTGCTTTCTTTCTTTCTTTCTTTCTTTCTTTCTTTCTTTCTTTCTTTCTTTTTTTATTAACATATAATGTATTATTTGCATCAGGGGTACAGATCTGTGAATCCTGTATAATCCTGTAATCCTGTGTAATCCTGTAATCATCAGTATTACACATTTCATAGCACTTACCCTCCCCAGTGTCCATAACACAGCCGCCCTCCCTACCCCCCAACCCCCAGCAACCCTCAGTTTGTTTCCTGAGATTAAAGGTCTCTTATGGTTTTTCTCTCTCCCAATCCCATCATGTTTCATTTCATTTCCCCCCCAGCCCCCATGACCCCCTGCCATGCCTCTCAAATTCCTCATGTGAGAGAGATCATATGATAATTGACTTTCTCTGATCAACTGATTTCACTTAGCATGATACCCTCTAGTTACATCCACATCATTGCAAATGGCATGATTTGGGTTTTTTTTTAATGGCTGCATAGTATTCCACTGTGTGTGTGTGTGTGTGTGTGGGTGGGTGGGTGGGTGGGTGGGTGTGTGTGTATCACCTCTTCTTTATCCATTCATCTATTGATGGACATCTAGGTTCTTTCCATAGTTTGGCTATTGTGGACATTGTTGCTATAAACATTTGGGTGTATGTGCCCCTTTGGATCACTACGTTTGTATCTTTAGGATAAGTATTTAGCAGTGCAATTGCTGGGTCCTAGGATAGCTCTATTTTCAACTTTTTGAGGAGCCTCCATGCTGTTTTCCAGAGTAGCTGCACCAGTTTGCATTCCAGCCAAGAGCGTAGGAGTATTCCCCCTTTCTCTGCATCCTCACCAATATCTGTCCTTTGCTGACTTGTTAATTTTAGCTATTCTGACTGGTGTGAAGTAGTATCTCACGGTGGTTTTGATTTGTATTTCCCTGATGCCGAATGATGTTGAGCACTTTTTCATGTGTCTGTTGGCCATTTGGATGTCCTCTTTGCAGAAACGTCTCTTTATGTCTTCTGCTCATTTCTTAATTGGATTTTTTGTGCTTCAGGTGTTGAGTTTGACAAGTTCTTCATAGACTTTGGATAGTAGCCCTTTATCTGATATGTCATATGTGACTATCTTCTCCCATTCTGTTGGTTGTCTTTTGGTTTTGTTGGCTGTTTCCATTGCTGCCAGTGTTCACCTCAAGGCTTTTGATGGATTCCTGTCTCACATTGAGGTTTTTCATCCATTTTGAGTCTATTTTTGTGTGTGGTGTAAGAAAATGGTCCAATTTCATTCTTCTGTAATAACATCCTTTTTTTTCTATCCCTATGTGTGCCCTTAAAGTTGGAGTGAGTTTCCTGTAGGCAGTATATTATTGGATCTTGTTGTGGTATCCATTTAAACACCTTCTGTCTTTTGATTAGAGATATTAATCCACTTACATTTTAGGGGCGCCTGGGTGGCTCAGTCAATTAAGCATCTCCTTTAGGCTCAGGTCCTGATCCCAGGGTCCAGTGATCAAGCCTCACATCAGGCTCCCTGCTCCATGAGAGTCTCCATCTTCTTCTCCTTCTGCCCCTCACTCTGTTCTGTGCTCTCTCTCTTGAATGAATGAATAAATAAGATCTTTAAAAAAGAAAGATTATTGGTAGGTAAGTACTTACTATTAGTATTTTATGATACTAATATTAGTATTTTATGATTCTGGTTGTGATTCTTTTGTTTCCTTCATCTCTTGCTATCTTATTTAGTTTGATTATGTCTTCAGTGGTATTTTTTGGTTGTTTTCTCTTTATCTTCTGTGTAATTATAACTTTTTACTTTGTGGTTACCATGAGGTATAAATAAGATATAACTGTCTATTTTAAGCTGATAACGACTTAATTTTAATTGCATACAAAAATGTATCCCTTTTCTCTACCATTTTGATTTTGATGTCATAATTTACCTGTTTTTATATTATGTACCCATTAACAAATTACCATACCTATAGTTGTTAATATATTATTACTATTCTTCATACCAGAGTTCAATGACTGACACTCCACAATTAGAGTATTAGAGAGAGTATTCTGAATTTGACTATATACTAACTTTTATCAGTGAGTTTTTTACTTTTATACTTCCATTTATTAATTAGTTTCTTTTTGTTTCAACTTGAAGAGCTTCCTTTAGCATTTTTTATAAGGCAGGTCTAGTGGTGATGAACTCTTTTGGATTTGCTTGTCCTGGAATGCCTCTATTTCTCCTTCACTAAAAGATAGCTTTGTTGGGTATATAAATCTTGAGGGTCAGCTTTGTTGTTGTTTTTAACACTTTGAATATATCATTCATTCTCTTTTGGCACATATGGTTTCTGCTGATAAATTTGCTGATAGTCTTATGGAGGTTCCCTTGTATGTGCTGATTCTTTTTTCTCTTGCTCCTTTCAAAATTCTCCCTTTGTCTTTGATTTTTGATAGCTTGATTATAATGTAACTTGGTGACATTTTCTTTGGGTTGAACCTGTTTGGAGACCTTTGGGCTCCTTATACCTGGATATCTCTCTCCAGTTTGGGAAGTTTTTAGCCATCATTTCTTAAAGAAGTTTTCTTCTCTCTCTTTTTTTATTTCCTCCTTCTGGTATTCCTCTGGTGTGTGTTTCATCTTCTTGATGGTGTTCTATAACTACTACACTACTGCTCTAGTGATGTCCCAGGTGTGGGCACTCATGGCATAACTGTGAAGCCAGCATCTGGAGTTGTGTATGTGCAGAGAGAGTGTAATTCTAGAGCCAGGATCTGGAATACAGGTTTGAATGGAGTGGTCATAGCTCTCGAGTCCAGGAAGTATTGGGGTTGGTGTCAATGGGATCCCAGTCCCATGGTAGGCAACAGTGGCTTCTTCTTGGGGCCACAAAATCATCACCTTCTTGCAGTGAGAGTAGGGGGTCTCAGGTATAGATGGCTGTTGCTTACCTCGGGGACAAAATCTGCTGATGTCCCCTGTTGAGCAGGTCACTAGGTTCCGTGCTGATGAACAATACTGGACTCTCCATTATGAAAGCTGCAAGGATTCCATGGCTGTTACAGGGGCTGTTGAGGTACCTGATGGCAAAGACAGCTGTGGTCCCCACAGAGGAGACCACTAAGGGTCATGGTACCATCTGCTGCCTTCTTTGTTCCTAGCCAGGTCTAGGTGTCTTAGCTATGCTGATCTCCACAGCAATCCTTTCTTTGCGGTTATTCTCTATTTCTTGTTTTGTTTTGGTTGCTCAGTACGTTCTGCCGGTTTTTAATTGGCCCTCCCAAGGCTATCTGCACTTCTAAGTAGGTGTCCATTTTTTTTTTTTCTTTTGGTGTGGGGAGACGAAGGCTGGTATTACATGCTCCAACATTTTGCTGTCATCAGCACGATCTTATTTTCCTCTGTCTTATTTTTTGTAATTATTAAGCTTGTCCTATTACTCTTACTAGTTTTTACATCCTTATGCTTATTCCTAGCAGACTTACTTGCTCACAGTAGACCTCATGAACATTTGTAGAATATGAAATGTGCTTGGCCTATAGTAGGCACTCAAAAAATGTTTGCGTATAATTGGTTTGGATGAAGCATTATGATGTACAGCAAAGCATGTCCTTTAGCCTTCAGCAGCAAGAGTCATTCCTTTTAATCTCCTAAAGCTGGCTTAGCTAATATACCTACTCTAAATGTTCACTTGCATATTGGAATAGGGAGTCTATTCCTGGAACAAACTAAATTCATAGGCTCCGTGAGGGCAATAGCTTTGCCTAGAGCACCTCACTGACATTTATTCACAGAAGGAAACCACCCTAGCATCAGAATGAGCTGAGCAAGCTGTAGGTGTTGCAAATTAGGACTCCAGTTGGGAAACCCACACAGCACACACCAACAAAAAACCCTTCAGCTAGTCTTAAGCTAAATGCACAGATGTGTTGGGGGGGATTCCTTAAATAGTAAGGGTGGGTTGCAAGTTTAGACTATGGTATCTCAAATATGTGCTATGGGGGTGTGGAGAGGGAAAGAAGATTAAAACAGAATTGCAGGACATTTTAAGTTGAAATATGGTAGAAATAACTAGATACACAATATTTAGAGAATATGATACTTCCCATGACTTAACTTTTAGACAGATGGATACACACACACACACACACACACACACACACCCTATATTATATTGTTCCCTGTCCTTTTCTTGGGTGGAAAAAATATATACTAGATTCATTCGGATTTCCAATCCTAAAGAAAAGGAAAGAAGCCACAAAAGTACATGCAATTGGAAGTTAAAATAGTGTACTCTTTCTTTCTTTCTTTCTTTCTTCAAGAGGAAAACTTGATGCATAGTGCTCTATCTGGGACTTAAGACATATATTGGGGAAAACAAGATCCACCACTCTCTCCTTTTCTCCCTGACCTCAATTGCATAATTGGTCCTGCTCATCACTGCACTCTTCGGCATTGCCAAATTAGACTCCACGGTTCCTAGAGGAGTAAACATTTTTACCAGGGCCACAGTAAGATTTCTCATGAACTTCAAATTGCATCTACTGCTTTCATTTGGCTCCTTTCATCATTGGTTCAATAGGTAAAGTAAGAAATTGATAAAAAGGAATGCAATAATCCAAGATTATCAGAAGTTGATGTTTCCTGTCACCTAACATAAGCAAGGAGGTGTATATTTGGAACTGCCATGTTGTTTCTATAACCAGTAATAATTACTGGATGAGGGACGCCTGGGTGGCTCAGTTGGTTAAGCAGCTGCCTTCGGCTCAGGTCATGATCCCAGCGACCTGGGATCGAGTCCCACATCGGGCTCCTTGCTCAGCAGGGAGCCTGCTTCTCCCTCTGCCTCTACCTGCCACTCTGTCTGCCTGTGCTTGCTCTCTCCCCCGCTCTCTCTCTGATAAATAAATAAAATCTTAAAAAAAAAAAAATAATTACTGGATGACAGCAGTAAACACAGCTGAAGAAGGCAAATAAAGGTGTAGACCAGGAAAGCAACTCAGACTAGCCAACATGCTAACCAAGGAAAATGAAACCCTAGAATGAATAGTTGGAGAGAAGGAAAACGATGATAAATATCAATTATAGCCTCACTGTTACATCAAGGACTGGAGTATATTTGAGTATCTTGCCTTAAATCTTATCATCTAAATGGCATTAAGGTTAGCTTAGAAGTCACCCCTCTACCCCCAAAACAAGTAAAAAGACGAACAGATTGAAAAATCAACAACTCTTCTTAGATCCATAAAACAGGCAAGGACTCAGGGAAACCTACAGCCCCAAAGATTGGAGAGATTGACAGGTGTAAACGGGGAGTTGCAGCTCACCAGAGCAGAGGCTCATAAATGCAGACTGTTCACAGAACCAGTGCCAGTGTGGGAGACCTGAACTGTGACTGATGAGTTGTTGAAGACTCTGACAGCCCTGAGTTGTCTCCGCGCAGACAATTCTTGAGTTAAAAACTCCGGGGGGTGGGGCACAGTTAGGTGAGTCAACACAATGTTGTGAGATTTACTTCCAGAAGTTTGATCTGGTTCTTATAATAAAATAGGAAAAACATTCCTTGGGGCTTCTCTCAGGGGGAAGAGGAAAGGAGCCATTTTGCAATATGCCAGAGCACTCTGTCCTTCTTAACAAGGCCTGCCTTCAGGGGGGAATTAGTAAACCAGAGCCTAACCTACTGGGGCATTATCAGAATCTACTGACCTGGGGATGAAAACAACTAACTCAAGCCTACTCTACTCTACTTCAGGCAAAGGAAAACACTGAGAAACACTTGTAGAGTAACACTTATAACCAGGTAGCTAAAAGAATGATACCTCATCATAAGACTGTAGAACACTTCCCCTCCTCCCACACCTCACCACCAGTTTACTAAGACTTATTTACAGCAATTCCTTTTACTTGGTACATCATGTCGGTATATAAAGAAAAGTTGCAAGGCATACCAAAAAAGAATCTCTGAGCAGGAGGCTGTACCAATAAATAGACATAAAACTACCCTCAAAGATAGAGTCTTAAAAAAAATGTATCCTATGTGTTTATTTTATCTGTACCCATGGTTCCTTCTTGGAAAATAAACTGCTATGAGAAAAATTAAAGAAATAGGGACACAAAGGTGTGACTTTTACTGACAACAACTTCCATATAACCAAACCTAATAGATATTTTGCAGTCTTTAATTTACTTGCTTCTAAGGAGCAACCTTTCTGGTAGAAACATTGTTCTTTGGCCTTTGGAATACCATATTCTCTTGGGTTTTTTGTTTGTTTTTTTGTTTTTGTTGTTGTTGTAGTTTCTTTGTTTTTCCTACCTCTATGATCCTTTATTCTTACTCTTCTTGGTTCTTTCTTCTTTACAATATGTAAATTTTGAATTAAAGTATGACTTAACATGAAGTAGTCTTTATTTTTTTTCCCAACTCCAGACTTGCAATTTAAGTAATCTAATTTTTACCCATGGATTCAGTTACCACTGAATAAGATGATTCATAGTACATTAACCCAGAGCTTTCTTCTGTACTCTAGAATCTTAATCTAACTGCCGACTTGATATTTCTACTTCGGTATATCAAAGTTATTCCAAGATCATCATCCCTAACATTGAGCTAATGTTTTTTCCAACCAGGTTAAAACAAAACCACAATAACTTAAAGCAAACAAAGAAACCCAAAAATCCCAAGCCCTGTTTTATCAGTGTTTAACAGTGTTCCTTATCTTGAAGAAAAGTGATGTCACTCATTCAGTTATACAGAATAAATAAAGAAGTCAATTAATTTGACTTCTTGTGTGCCAGACATAGTTTTATATGTTTAGAATTATTTCATTAAATAAAACGGACACAGATTCCTCTCCATGTGAAGGGAAACACTTTTCTCCTTTCTACACCCATTTCTATCCAGTTCTACCTTTATCACCTAATCATTCCTTAAATCTGTCCTCTGTTTTTCAATATAAGTACTTAGTAGTCTAAGCTACTATCAATTCTCATTTGTACCATTACTAGAATAACCCATGACTGGTCTCCTTCCTTTATTTTTATCCCTTTCTATAAACACTCTTCCTCTTATAGAAGGAGATAGTCTTCACAAAATAGTACTATCATCTCTTTTCTTTGTTAAAAAATCCTTTTATAGTTCTCCATTTTTCTCAAGCTGAAAATCAAAATACTTACCATAGTTTATAAGGCTCTGCATGATCTGGCCACTGCTAATTCCTACAGTCAAAGTTTTTCCTCACTTTTTTTGCTCTTGCCACACTGACATTTTCACATGAATCCTGAGAACACAAGAGTTCTTCTCACCAAAGCTTTGGCATGTGCTGTTCCTCCTGTTGGGAAGGCAGGTCAACTCCATTCCCACCCCTCTTCTACAAATTAACTCATTGCAATTGACAACTGAAGTTAATTGCTGCAAGGTTAAGAAAGTGGTCTCTGAGTCCCTACACTAGTAATATTTGATTTCATAAAAATATGCATTTTCTCTTATGAAGTACTTGAAGCAATTATAATCATATTATGTCATAACAAATCAAAATAAGAATGAAGGGAAATCTGCTTCCAGTAATGATGGAATAGATTTTATCAATCTGGACCTCTAACAGGTTACAATTATAAACATGGAACACAATAAGAAAAAAACAGTAGAACGTACTGAGGAATGACAAAAAATAGACAAACTGGAGGGGAGTCTATCCTTAAAAGAGGATGAAGTTTGCATTAATGTCCCTTTTTTGTCTGAAGAAATTTTCCAGTTTGCACACCATACTGCAGCCGGAATTTGGGCATAGAGCCACTATTTGGAGAGAAAGGGTTAGGAGTTTGAATGCTACTGCCCTGCCTGTAAAAGGAATTGGGAAATTCTGTGAAAGAAGGATCCAGAGAGGGAGAACTACAAAACCTACATATTACTCCACCCAAATCCTTGACTGACCCCTGAACTACATAAATGCAGGATGGAATCCAGACAACCAAAAGGAAGGCAAAAACCAGTAGGATGAAAGAACTAAGCAGAGATTTCACCTATTGCCAAAGACAGGAGAAAGGAGTTTGAATTTTGACACAAGAATTTTACTTTCAACTGCTAGGAAAAAAAATCATTATGTTTCATTGGAAGATGAGAGCATTCAGTGTCTCCACAACATATTAATAAACTGTCCAGTATAATATAAAAAATAATGAGACATGAATAAATAAAAATGTGATCAATTGTTTAGAAAAAACAATACAGACTACAAGATGATCCAATGTTAGAATTAACAGACAAGAACTTTCAAACAGATACTATATTATAAATATGTTCAAGTATTTAAAGGAAAATACAGCTGTAATGAATGAACAAATGGGGAATATTGGCAGAGAAATGGAACCTTAAAAGAAAAACTAAATGGAAATTCTAGACCTAAAATTTACAGTATCTGAAGTGAAATTTTCACTCTTGAATTCTTGAACTTAAGAGCAGATTGGAGGTGGCAAAATACTGTGTAAGTAAACTTGATGATAAGTCAATAGAAAATTCCTAGTCAAAGAACAAAGGAAAAAAAACAATAGAAAACAAAAGGAACAGAATTTCATTTACCCATAAGACCATAACAAATAGTGTACCATATGAGTAATTGGAATCTCATAAAATGAAATAAAGGAGAATTGAATAGAAAATATTTTGAAATAATGATGGCCAAAATTTCCTGTTTGCTGAAAAATATAAGTCCAAGATAAATCATCCAATCAACTCAAAAGAAGTTAGCAAACCTCGATGATAGTAGAAACAAGGAAAGCACACGTAGTAATCTTGTATTCAAACTAGTATAAATCAGAGGTAAAGGGGAAACTTTGAATGTAAACAAAGAAAAGCAACTCATTGCATACAGCAAAACAAAACAAATATAGCAGACTACTTAGCAAAAACATAGGAATTTGGAAGAGAAAACTTTCTGGAGTGATGGAGACATTCTTTATCATGATAATGAGGGTGATTATACACTTATACAAATATATGGGACACCTGTGTGACTCAGTCTGTTAGGGATCAGACTCTTGGTTTTGTCTCAGGTCATGATCTTTGGTCCTGGGATTGAGACCCATGTCAAGCTTTGTACTAGCTTTGTACTGGGTACAGAGGTTACTTGTCCCTCTCCTTCCCATTCTCTTCTTCCCCTCACTTGTGCTTTCTCTCTCAAATAAATAAATATACATATTTTAAAAATATACATGTATGTGTACATATTTACATATGTCATCAATGTATTCCCATAACATGTGAATTTTATTAATTTATGCAAATTGTATCAAAATTAACTTAGTTTTAATACATACAAGGAGAAAGACATATTGCATAGAGAATAGCAGAAGTATAAATGGCTTCTGACTTCTCACTAGAAATCTTTAAAGTGTCACACTTGAACAAAACATAAATACTTACATTGGGTTCTATAGTCAGCAAAAATATCTTTCAAAATAAAAACATTTTCAGACAGACAAAATTGGAGAGAATTTGTTTCCAGCTGACCTGCACTATAAAAACTTTTCAAATGCTAACTGAAATTATTCAGGCTAAAAAAAAATAAATACCAGATGGAACTCTCTATCAGCAGGAGGAAATGAAGAACATGAGAAAAGATAAATATCTGGGCAAATATAAAAATAGTTTTTAGAAAAGATTCTTATTTTGACATGTGGTTTTAAATGTGAAATACTGTTAACTATGTAGAATAAAATAATAATATATTATGATGTGTATAATATGTAGAAGTCAAATATGAAACAACTAGAACATAACAGATGAGAAGGGCTGAAAATGACATCATACTCTTTCAGATCACATGAAGTAAAACTCTATAATATTATTTGAAGGTAAACTGTGAATATTTAAAGATGTTTATTATAATCTCTAGACCAACTATTAAAAAAAACAGTGTAAGCTAGTTTAATTAAAAAGCCAGTTCAGAGGGCAAAAAGGAATACTAAGACAATGATTTACTCTCCCCTTCCAAACAAAAACAAAAACAAAAACAAAAACAAAAAAGTAAATAGAGTAAGTGGAAATTTAAATCATATCAATAATTATATTAAATAAAAATGAGCTAAACTCTTCAATTAAAAGGCAAAGATTGGCAAACTTAATTTAAAAAAATAATTAAAAAAAACAAAAACAAAAAACAAAGAAGCCCAACAATGACCACATGCTATTTATAAGAAATATATTTTAAACACAGAGCACAGGCTGACTGAAAATAATAGGTTAAAAAAAATACATCATGCAAGAGTAAACAAAAGAAAGCGGGTGTCTGGTGTAAAAAACAAAATTTTTATTTTTTTTTTCAAGTTTTATTTAAATTCCAGTTAGCATACAATACAATATTAGTTTCAGAGTTACAATTTAGTGATTCAACATTTACATACAACACCTGGTGCTCATCACAAGTGCCCTCCTTAATCCCCATCACCTATTTAACCCATTCCTTCACCCACCTCCCCTCTGGTAACCAATAGTTTGTTCTCTGTAGTTAAGAGTCTGTTTCTTGGAGAACATATTATGAGCAACTACACGCAAATTTGACAATCTGGAAGAAATGGATGCATCGCTAGAGACATATAAATTACCAAAACTGAACCAGGAAGAAATAGAAAACCTTAACAGACCCATAACCAGTAAGGAGATTGAAGCAGTCATCAAAAATCTCCTAGCAAACAAGAGCCCAGGGCCAACGGCTTCCCAGGGGAATTCTACAAAACATTTAAAGAAGAATTAATACCTATTCTCCTGAAACTGTTCCAAAAAATAGAAACGGAAGGGAAACTTCCAAACTCATTTTATGAGGCCAGCATTAACTTGGTCCTAAAACCAAAGACACCATCAAAAAGGAGAATTACAGACCAATATCCTTGAAGGGCACAGATGCAAAAATTCTCACCAATATACTAGCCAGTACGATCCAACAGTACATTAAAAGGATTATTCAGAACAATCAGGTGGGATTTATTCCTGGGCTGCAAGGATGGCTCAACATCTGCAAGTCAATCAATGTGAAGCAATACATTAATAAAGGAAAAAATAAGAATCATATGATATTCTCAATAGATGCTGAAAAAGCATCTGCCAAAGTACAGCATCCTTTCTTGATCAAAACTCTTAAAAGTATAGGGATAGAGGGTACATACCTCAATACCATCAAAGCCATCCATGAAAAACCCACAGTGAGTATCATTCTCAATGGGGAAAACTGAGAGCTTTTCCCCTATGTTCAGGAAGATGGCAGGGATGTCCACTATCACCACTGCTATTCAACATAGTACTAGAATTCCTAGCCTCAGCAATCAGACAACAAAAAGAAATAAAAGGGATCCAAATCAGTAAAGAAGAAGTCAAACTCTCACTCTTTGCAGATGATACAATACTTTATGTAGAAAACCCAAAAGCCTCCACTCCAAAGCTATTAGAACTCACACAGGAATTCAGTAAAGTGTCAGGATATAAAATTAATGCTCAGAAATAAGTTGCATTTCTATATATCAACAGCAAGACAGAAGAAAGAGAAATTAAGGAGTTGATCAATTTACAATTGCACCCAAAACCATAAGATACCTAGGAACAAACCTAACCAAAGAGGTAAAGAACCCGCACTCAGAAAACTATAAAGTATTCATGAAAGAAATTGAGGAAGATACAAAGAAATGGAAAAATATTCCATGTTCATGGATTGGAAGAACAAATACTGCGAAAAGTCTATGCTACCTAAAGCAATCTACACATTTAATGCAATCCCTATCAAAATACCACCTTTTTTTTTTTTTCAAATAAATGGAGCAAATAATCCTGACATTTATATGGAACCAGAAAAGACCTAAATAGCCAGAGGAATGTTGAAAAAGAAAGCCAAAGTGGGAGGCATCACAATTCCAGACTTCAAGCTCTATTACAAAGCTATAGTCATCAAAATAGTATGGTACTGGCACAAAAACAGACACATAGATCAATGGAACAGAATAGAGAGCCCAGAAATAGACTCTCAACTCTATGGCCAACTAATCTTCAACAAAGCAGTAAACAATGTCCAGTGGAAAAAAGACATGAGGTTTGTCTTCAACAAATGGGGTTGGGAAGATTGGACAGCCACATGCAGAAAAATGAAATTGGACCACTTCCTTATACCACACACAAAAATAGACTCAAAATGGATGAAAGACCCCAATGTGAGACAGGAATCCATCAAAATCCTTGAGGTGAACACAGGCAGCAACCTCTTCGACCTCAGCTACTACAACTTCTTCCTAGAAAGATAGCCAAAGTCAAGGAAAGCAAGGGCAAAAATGAACTACTGGGACTTCAGCAAGATCAAAAGCTTTTGCATAGCAACGGAAACAGTCAACAAAACCAAAAGACAACTGACAGAATGGGAGAAGATATTCACAAATGACATATCAAATAAGGGGCTAGCATCTGAAATCTATGAAGAACTTGTCAAAATCAATACCCAAAGAACAAATAATCCAATTAAGAAATGGGCTTGGGCACCTGGGTGGCTCAGTGGGTTAAAGCCTCTGTCCTCAGCTTAGATCATGATCCCAGAGTCCTGGGATTGAGCCCTGCATTGGGCTCTCTGTTCAGTGGGGAGCCTGCTTTCCACCCCTCGCCTACTTGTGATCTCTGTCTATCAAATAAATAAATAATATCTTAAAAAAAAAAAAAAGAAAAAGAAATGGGCAGAAGACATGAAGAAACATTTCTGCAAATAAGAAATACAAATGGCCAACAGACACATGAAAAAGTGCTCAACATCATTCGGCATCAGGGAAATACAAATCAAAACCACCGTGAGATACTACTTCACACCAGTCAGAATGGCTAAAATTAACAAGTCAGCAAAGGACAGATGTTGGTGAGGATGCAGAGAAAGGGGAATACTCCTACACTCTTTGCTGGAATGCAAACTGGTGCAGCCACTCTGGAAAACAGCATGGAGGCTCCTCAAAAAGTTGAAAATAGAGCTCCCCTAGGACCCAGCAATTGCACTACTAGGTATTTATCCTAAAGATACAAATGTAGTGATTCAAAGGGGCACATATACCCAAATGTTTATAGCAGCAATGTCCACAATAGCCAAACTATGGAAAGAACCTAGATGTCCATCAATAGATGAATGGATAAAGAAGAGGTGATACACACACACACACACACACACGCACACACACAATGGAATACTATGCAGGCATCAAAAGAAATGAAATCTTTCCATTTGCAACAATGTGGATGGAACTAGAGGTTCCATGAAGTGAGTGAAGTAAGTCAATTAGAGAAAGACAGTTATTTTGTGATCTCACTGATCAGGAATTTGAGAGGCAGGGCAGTGCGTTTTGGGGTGTAAGGAAGGAAAAATGAAACAAGATGAGATTGGGAGGACAAACTGTAAGAGACTCTTAATCTCACAAAATAAACTGAGGATTGCTGGGGGGTGAGGGTGTAGGGATAGGGTATTTGGGTTATTCAAATTGAGAAGGGTATGGGTTATGGTGAATGTTGTGAAATGTGTAAGTCTGATGATTCACAAACCTGTACCCCTGGGGCAAATAATACATTATATGTTAATAAAAATATTTTAAAAATTAAAATAAATAACTTAAAAATAAATAAATCAAATAATAAATAAATAAAAATAATTTTTAAAAGTTTCTTTGTTTTCCCTTCTCCCCCACTCCCAATGTTTGTTTGTTTTGTTTTTAAAATTCCACATATAAGTGAAATAATCTGGTATTCATCTCTCTTTGCCTGACTTATTTCACTTAGCATTATACTCTCTAGCTCCAACCACATGGTTGCAAATGACAAGATTTTACTTTGTCTTATGGCTGAGTAATATTTCAGTGTGTGTGTGTGTGACTGCTTTTCTTTATCCATTCATCTTCTTCAATGGACTTTTGGGCTCTTTCCATAATTTAGCTATTGTTAATAATGCTGCTAATGAACATCAGGGTACATGTATCCCTTCAAATTAGTATTTTTGTATTCTTTGGGTATATATCTTCCAGAAAAATTACTGGGTTGTAGAATAGTTCCACTTTTAGATTTTGGTGGAAACTCATCCTGTTTTCCAAAATGGTGCAGCCATTTTGGAAAACAATTGCATTCCCACCAACAGTGCAGGAGGATTCCCCTTTCTCTGCAGTCTTGTCAATACCTTTCATTTCCTGTGTTGTTGATTTTAGCCATTGTGACTGGTGTGAGGTGATATCTCATTGTTGTTTTAATTTGTATTTCCCTAATGATGAGTGATGCTGTGCATCTTTTCATATGTCTGTTAGCCATCTATATGCCTTCTTTTGGGAAAAAAAAAAGTCTATTCATGTCTTCTGCCCATTTTTTAAGTGGATTATTAATTTTTCTGTATGTTGAATTTGGTAAGATCTTTATATAATTTGGTATTAATCCCTTAACAGATATGTCATTTGCAAATATCTTCTCCCATTCCATTCCATAGGTTTCCTTTTAGTTTTTTTGGTTTTTGGTTTTTTTTTTTTTTTTTTTTTTTTTTT
>NC_081558.1:107300354-107443785 GCF_022355385.1 Mustela nigripes
TGAGCCGAAGGCAGAGGCTTTAACCCACTGAGCCACTGAGGCGCCCCTTCTTCTTCTTCTTTTTTTTTTTTAATGAAGTCCCAATAGTTCATTTTTGCTCTTGTTTCCCTTGCCTTTGGAGATATGCCTAACTGTGGCCAAGGTCAAAGACGTTGTTGCCCATGTTCTCCACTAGGGTTTTAATGGTTTCCTGTCTCACATTTAGGTCTTTCATTCATTTTTAGTTTATTTTTGTATATGATTTAAGAAAGCGGTCCAGTTTCACTCTTTTGCATGTGACAGTCCAATTTTCCCAAAACCATTTATTGAAGAGATTGTATTTTTTCCATCAGATATTCTTTCCTGCTTTGTCAAAGATTAATTGACCATGTAGTTGCAGGCTCACTTCTGGTTTTTCTGTCTGTTCTATTGATGTATGTGTGCCAGTGCTACACTGACTTGATCACTATAGCTTGGTAATATAACTTGAAGTCTGGAATTTTGATGCCTCCAGCTTTGCTTTTCTTTTTCAAGATTGCTTTGGCTATTCAGGGTCTTTTGTGATTCCATATATATTTTAGGATTGTTTGTTCTAGCTCTACAAAAGATACTGTTGGTATTTTGATAAGGATTGCATTAAATATTTAGATTACTTTGGGTAATATAGACATTTTAACAGTCTTTCTTCTTCCAATGCATGAGAATGAAATGTTTTTCTATTTCTTTGTGTCATCCTCAATTTCTTACATCAGTGTTTTGTAGTTTTCAGCATACAGATCTTTTACTTCTTTGGTTTGGATTTATTTCTAGATATCTTATGGGTTTTGGTACAATTTTAAATATGATTTATTCTTTGATTTCTCTTTCTGCTGCTTCATCATTGGTGTATAGAAACGCAACAGATTTCTGTATGTTGATTTTGTATCCTGTGACTTTACTGAATTCATATATCAAGTTCTAATAATTTTTTTTGGTGAAGGATTTTGGGTTGTCCATGTAGAGTATCATGCCATCTGCAAATAATGGAAGTTTGACTTCTTTCTTGCCAGTTTGGATGCATTTCATTTCTTTGTGTGGTCTTATTGGTGAGAGTAGGACTTCCAGTATTATATTAAATAAGAGTGGTGAGAGTGGACTTCCCCATCTTGTTCCTGACCATAGAGGAAAAGTAATCAATGTTTCCCCATTGCAGATGATATTAGTTGTGGGGTTTTCTGTATATGGTGTTTAATATGTTGAGGTATGTTCTCTCAATCCATATTTTGTTGAGAGTTTTTATCTTAAATGGATGTTTTACTTTGTCAATGCTCTATCTGCATCTATTGAAAGGAACAGATGGTTCTCATCATTTCTTTTATTAATGTTATCACATTGATTGATTTGCAAATATTGAAGCACAGGAATAAATCCTACTTGATTGTGGTGAATGATTTTTCTTAATGTACTGTTGGGCTTGATTTGCTAGTATTTTATTGAAAATGTTTGCATCTATGTTCATCGGGGATATTAGCCTATAATTCTATATTTTAGTGGAGTCTTTGGTTTTGATATCAGGGTAATGCTGGACTTACAAAATGAATTTGGAAGTTTTCCTTCCATTTCTATGTTTTTGAAAAATTTGAGAAGAATAGGTATTAACTCTTCTTTAAATGCTTGGTAGAATTTGCCTTTGAAGACATCTTATCCTGGACTTTTGCTTATTAGGAGTTTTGATTTTATTTTTTAACTGATTTAATTCTTTGCTGGTTATTGGTCTGTTCAAATTTTCTATTTCCTCCTCTTTTAATTTTGGTAGTTTATATGTTTTTAGGAATTTATTTCTTCTATATTTAATTTGTTGGTATATTGTTTTTCATAATATTATTTTATGATTGTATTTCTGTTCTGTTAATTATTTCTCCTCTCTCATTTGTGATTTAATTATTTGAATCATTTCTCCTTTTCTTGATTAGTCTAGCTAGAGGTAAATTAATTTCATTGATTTTTTTTTTCAAAAAAACACAAAAAGCTCCTGGTTTCATTAATATGTTTATTTATTACTATTTTTTAAAAATTTATTGTAGTGTCTGTATCACATATTTTGGCTCTCATCTTTATTATTTCCCTTCTTCTGCTGGTTTTAGGATTAGCTTTTTGTTCTTTTTCTAGCTCCTTTTGGTGTAAGGTTAGATTGTTCATTTGAGATTTTTCTTGCTTCTTGAGGTAGGCCTGTATTGCTCTATATCTGCCTCTTAGGACTGTTTTTGTAACATCCCAAAGGTTTTGGACTGTCATGTTTTCATTTTCATTTGTTTCCATGTATTTTTTATTTATTCTTTGATTTCCTTGTTGACCCATTCATTATTTAGTAGCATGTTTTTTAACCTACATGTATTTGTCATCTTTCCAGATTCTTCCCTGTGGTCAACTTCAACTTTCACAAGATTGTGGCAAGAAAATATGTGTGGTATGATCTCAATATTTTCACATTTATTGAGGCCTGATTTTGGACTCAGTATGTGATCTATTCTTGAGCATGTACCCTTTTTTGTGCTTGAAAAAAAATGTGTTCTGCTGCTTTGGGATGAAATGTCCTGAAAATATTTGTTAAGTCCATTTAGTCTAGTGTGTCACTCAAAGCCATTGTTTCCTTGAAGATTTTCTGCTTAGATGATCTCCCCATTGTTGTAAATGGGGTGTTAAATTCTCATACTATTATTTTGTTATTACCAATTAGTTTCTTTATGTTTGTTATTATTATTATTTTTTTTTTTAACAGCTCCTGGTTTCATTGAAATTTGAGTGCTCCCATGTTAGGGGTATAAATATTTATAATTGCTAGATCTTCTTGTTGGATAGGCCACTTTATTATGATATAGTGCCTTTCTTCATCTCTTGTTATAGTCTGGTTTAAAATCTAGCTTGTTTGATGTAAATACTGCTACCCCATCTTTGTTTTGATGTCATTTGTATGATAAATATTTCTCTGTCCCCTCACTTTCAATCTGCAGGTAACTTGGGTCTAAAATGAGTCTTTGAGGCACCTGTGTGGCTCAGTTGGTTAGGCATCTGACTTGATTTCAGCTCAAGTCATGATCTCAGGGTCGTGAAATGGAACTCTGTTTCAGGCTGTGCACCAGCTATGGAACTTCCTTAAGATTCTTTCTCAGAGCACCTGGGTGGCACAGTTGGTTAGGTCTCTGACTCTTGGTTTCAGAACAGGTTGTGATATGATGGTTTGTGAGATCAAGCTCTGCATCAGGCTCCATGCTCAGCATGGAGACTGCTTAGATTTCTCTCTCCTTCTCTTTCTGCTCCCCAACCTGACTCTCTTTCTATCTTCAAGTAAATAAATAAATTGTAAAAAAAAAAAAAAAAAAATTATCTCCCTCTCCCTATACCCTTCTCCTCTGCTTTCTCTCTAAATATAAATAAATACATAAATAAATAAACAAATAAATAAAATAAGTCTTTTATAGATGGGTCTTTTTTTTTAATCCATTCTGACACTGTATGTCTTTTTTTTTTTTTTTAAGATTTTATTTATTCGTTTGACAGAGAGAGAGAGAGAGCAAGGGAGAGTAAGCACAAGCAGGGGGAGCAGCAGAGAGAGAAGGAGAAGCAGGGTTTCCATTGAGCAGGGAACCTGATGTGGGCCTTGATCTCAGGACCCGGGGATCATGACCTGAGTGAAAGGAAGATGTTTCACTGACTGAGCCAACCAGGTGCTGCCACCCCATGTCTTTTGATCGGAGCATTTAGTCCATTTACATTCAAAAAGTAGTTACTGATAGATATGTATTTAGTGCAATTTTATTACTTGTTTCATTGTTTCTGGAGATTTTCTCTCTTCCTTTCTTGTCTGTCACTTTTGGTATTTCCTTTCTGCTCAAAGAGTCCCTTTTAACATTTCTTGCAAGGCTGGTGTAGTGGTCATGAACTCCTTAAGTTTTTGTTTGTCTGGGAAGCTCTTTATCTGTTCTTTTTTTCTGAATGACAGCTTTGTTGAATAGAGTATTCTTGGTTGTAGATTTTTCCAATTCAGCATATTGAATATATCATGCTACTCCCTTCTGGCTTGACAAAAAAAAATTTTTTTTATTATGTTAGTCACTGTACAGTTCATCATTAGTTTTTTTTTTAAATTTATTTATGTTTTTCAGAGTAACAGTATTCATTGTTTTTGCACCACACCCAGTGCTCCATGCAATCCATGCCCTCTCTAATACCCACCACCTGGTTCCCACAACCTCCTACCCCTCACCCCTTCAAAACCCTCAGATTGTTTTTCAGAGTCCATAGTCTCTCATGATTCACCTCCCCTTCCAATTTCCCTCAACTCCCTTCTCCTCTCCATCTCCCCTTGTCCTCCATGTTATTTGTTATGCTCCACAAATAAGTGAAACCATATGATAATTGACTCTCTCTGCTTTACCTATTTCACTCAGCATAATCTCTTCCAATCCCGCCCATGTTGCTACAAAAGTTGGATATTCATCCTTTCTGATGGAGGCATAATACTCCATAGTGTATAGGGACCACATCTTCTTTATCCATTTGTCCATTGAAGGGCATCTTGGTTCTTTCCACAGTTTGGTGACCGTGGCCATTGTTGCTATAAACATTGGGGTATATATGGCCCTTCTTTTCACTACATCTGTATCTTTGGGGTAAATACCCAGTAGTGCAATTGCAGGGTCATAGGTAAGCTCTATTTTTAATTTCTTGAGAAACCTCCACACTGTTTTCCAATGTGGCTGCACCAACTTGCATTCCCACCAACAGTGTAGGAGGGTTCTCCTTTCTCCACATCCTCTCCAACACATGTTGTTTCTTGTCTTGTTAATTTTGCTGGCTTGACAAATTTTTGTTGAAAGATCTGTAGCTAGACTTATGGGTCTTCCCTGGTAAGTTAGGGACTTATTTTATCTTTTTGTTTTTAGGATTTTTTCTTTATCACTATATTTTGCCAATTTGATTGCAATATGTCCTGGTGTTGGTCTGCATTGGTTGATTTTACTGGAATTTTGTGTCTCCTGGATCTGGACATCTGTTTCCTTACCCACATTAAGAATTTCCTCAAATAATTTTTCTACACCTTTCCCTCTTTTCTTCTGGAACTCCTATAATAAAAATGTTGTTATGTCTGATGTAGCCAGTGAATTCCCCAAGTCTACTCTCATGTTCCATAATTCTTCTTTCTCTCTTTTGTTCAGCTTCATTATTTCCCATCATTTATGCTCTGTGTCACTTACTCATTCCTCTGATTCTTCCATTTGGGTTCATTGCATCCATATTGTTTCAAATCTCACTTACCATATTTTTCATCTCTGACTTTTTTTTTTTAACTTTAATTTGTGTGGTAAGGGCCTCCCTGAAGTCTTCCATTCTTTCCTCAAGCATAGCAAGTATCCTTGTGGTTGTTCCTTTAAATTCTCTGCCAGGCATATTACTTCTATATGTTTTGATTCAATCTCTAGCCATGACCTTATCTTGTTGTTTCACTGAGGATGAATTCCCCCATCTTGGCATTTTGTCTAAGAAGTCTCTGTATTCTCTATATTAGAAAAGCTTATTATGTTTCCTTCTCATGAGAGCAATACCCTTATGAAGAAGCGGTCATATAGTGTCCAGTGACTGGTGCTTCAGGGAGTGTGTCTGGTGTGTGCTGAGAGCACTCTGATGCTGTGTTTTGGCTGCTCTATGCTTTAAGCCAGTTGTCTTCAGAGGCTCTCCTTGCCTGCAGTGAGGAGTATTGCGACCTAGGCCAGAGTGTGACAAGTTTTAACCAGGCGTGTTTTCGTCTGCTTGTTAAATGAGACCTGATAATACTTCAGCTGAAGTCTTGCTGGGCTCTCTGGTTGGGAGATGTGGTGTGAGCTGTCACTTTTGCTGGTCTTCTGGGGAATGAGCCCACCATGCTGGGACTGAGGCAAATGTACCCTAGAAGGGTAATACTGGCAGAACACAGCGGGTGTGGGACCCTTTACACATTAGGCCGCCTGCATCAGTGCTGTGCTGCTTATGGCATGTAGGTAGCTCTGTGGTTTTGCTGAAAGGCAGGAAGTCAAATGGCACCAGCCAGCTCTTTTGTCCCCACAGAGGGTTCTCTGTGCTTGCTGCTTCTAGGGAATCACTCTGAGAAGAGCCAACAACCTCCCTCTGTGCATCCCAGACATTTTTCAGTCTGCTGCTTTCAATCTCTCTGACTCAGGGTTGCCTGCCACCTTCTCTCCAGGACCAGTGCTGTGCCCTCTGGGCTCTATTTCAGCCAAGCCTGTTAACTTTTAAAACTCTAAGCTTTAGGGATGTGGTGTTGGCAGAGGTCTGTGCTGGCAGGGGCTGGAAGGTCTTGGTGCACTGGGACAAATACAGTTTTGACTGAGAAGGGCAGTCATACCAGAGTATAGGGGCTTGGGACCTGCAGCAAATAGACTATGTAGCCAGTGTCCAGGGGGCCGCCCTCAGCATTTGTCTCTAAGCCTATCCTGAGGGGTTACGGAGGGAAATGGCACTCACCATCTCCTTTTTCCCCAGAGAGACATCTCTATTGGATGTCTTTTCTCATATCCCACTCCAAGAAGAGCCCACACTCTTCCTGCTGTGTGCCCCTGGCGTTCTTCAGATCTCTGCCTCTATGCCATCTGCCCCTGGGTTGTTTGTCCGCCTTCTCTCCAGGAGCAGGACAGTGCCCTGAGGGCTCTATCTCAGCCAGGCCTGCCAGCCTTTAAAACTCCAGACTTCAAGCCCCACCAACTGCAAAAACTTAGGGAAATCAACCTCTCATTTTCCCAGTCAATGATTTTGAGGATGTGTCCTCCTTGTGTATTCCCCTGTGTGCTCTGCTCTGTCTCTTCACTGTCCATGACCAGGGCTCCCTTCCACAGAAGCCACAATCTGTTCTTACCCCAAACCATGTCTCCACACTTCTTCCCTTCCTCGATGCGGCTGGCCTCTTCTCTCCCTCTAGTTGTGCAGTTTGTTCTGTCAGTCCTCAGGTGGATTTCCTTGATATTCAGAATGATTTGATGGTTATCTAGCTGTGTTGAAGAGATGTGAGAGGCCTAGGGCCCTCCTACTAAGCTACCATCTTAGCTCCAGGCAAAAGATTTAAATTAAAAGCAATAAAGACTCTCCTGAGCTACTTTAAGTAAAGTGAGTTTATTTCAATGTGTCAGTAAATGATGAAAGTGCTCAAAGGGACCTTGAATATTTGTTGCTCTTTCTTAGAAATCCCAGGTATGGAATTATCTATTGACATCCAACAAAAGCAGGGTTTGTGACCTTCACTTCAGTGATCTATTAATATGATTTATGACTTCTGATGAAAAATGGAGACATTTTAAAAAATTAAAGCACTGACATGGTATTTAAAAATACCCACATATTCACAACTCAGACTTAACGATTGATAACATTACAATATTTGCTTCAAGTCTATTTCTAAAAGAAGCAAAAAGCTACAGGTAAATTGAACCCCTTTCCAACAAATCTCATTTACATTTCTCTCCCTACTCTATAGAAGTATCTGTTAATGTGACTTTAGAGTGCACGATCTTCTAATATAGATAAGTATACTCCTTCATATTTCCTTTAGTATTTCCTTTGGTGTGAAGTTTTTTGAAGAGATTATAGCTTTATCAATTACTAGTATATTTAACTTACTTTTACCGTCTTAATTTGTGTGATCTCTTTGCCATGCATTTTTTTTTAAAGGTTTTATTTATTCACTTGACAGACAGAGATCACAAGTAGGCAGAGAGGCAGGCAGAGAGGCAGGCAGAGAGGCAGGCAGAGAGAGAGGAGGAAGCAGGTTCCCCCCTGAGCAGAGAGCCCGATGCAAGGCTCGATCCCAGAATCCTGAGATCATGACCTGAGCCGAAGGCAGAGGCCTTAACCCACAGAGCCACCCAGGTGCCTCATCAATCTACCACTTTTAAAATTATAATTTATACTATTTTAATGGCTTCTATTATATTATAATAAGACCAAAATATTTTTTAGTGTTTCTAAAACATTAAACTTAACACTTATTTCTCCTAAACAAGAAAAAGATATATCTATCTTAGGAAGTATCTTAATTACTCCTTTCCACTCTCCCATGTTGTTTAGCATTTTAATTCCACCTTCTTTTTTTAATATATGCAAAAAGATTTTCATTTAAAAATACTATTTAATATTTTTGTTTATTTACTAGTATATTTATTTAATTCTTTGCTCTTATTTGCTTCTTGCATGGTACTTTTTTTTTTTTTTTAAGATTTTATTCATTTGTTTGAGAGAGAGACACACACACAAGCCAGGGGGAAAGGCAGAGGGAAAGGGAGAAGCAGACTTCCCACTGAGCTGGGAGCCTGATGGAGGGCTTGATCCCAGGACCTGGAGATCATGACCTGAGCTGAAGTCAGATGCTTACCCACCTGAGCCACCCAGGCAACCCTACATGACATTTCCTCTGGATTTACTTTCTTTCTTGCTTGAGCATATTTTCTACTTATAAATTCCATGGGGAGTACTTTTACTTGGAATTTATTTCTTTTTGAAAATGTGTTTATTTCATCCACAGATTTGAATTATAGTTTAGCTGGTATATAATTTTAGGGTGAAAGCTTTATTTTTCCTCAAAGTTTTGATAATCTTATTTCAAAAGTCAGCTAGCCTCAATTTTTGCTGATAAGAAGTTCACTGGTGGTCAAAACTATTTATTTTTATATCATAATTTTCTGTCCTTTTTTTTTTAATCAGGTTTTTTAAAATCACTTTGAGCACTGTCAACAAATAAATACACTAATTTTATTTTATTTTATTTTATTTTATTTTATTTTTAAGATGTTATTTATTTGACTGAGAGGTAGAGAACACAAGTAGGCAGAGTGGCAGGCAGAGGGAGAGGGAGAATCATCTCCTTGCTGAGTAGGGAGCCCAATATGGGGCTTGATCCCAGGACCCTGGGCTCCTGACCTGAGCCAAAAGCAGACACCTAACCAACTGAGCCATCCAGGTGCCCCCACACTAATTTTAAAGTATACTCCTTATATTTAATTTTTCCTGTGATCCTATACATACACATTATGTAAGTCTGTGGTCTGCCTTTCTACTTTTCATATCTATAAGTAAGAACATCTTCAATGGTCACCTTCCTAGGGAGTCTTAGACAAGTTTGTAGTGCTGGAAGTTTCTCTATGGAGCAATTTTATCATTGCCTTGGCCTAGGCCTTCTGGATAGTCTGGTTCCAATTTTTATGTGGTTTTTTTTTTTTTCAGTTGAGGTTCTTCCAAATATTTCAGGTAGTATTAATTTGGGCTGCATAGGAGTATGGGGCTAAGATCTCAAACTCTTGCTGGTGATTCCATTCATGCCTATGGCTTCAGAAGCCATTGCTTAATGAGCAGAGATTTCAGAGATTTTCAGAACTCTATGCATACACAGAGTAGCACGTATTTGGCTTCTGGCTTAGACTAAGAGCCCATCTACATTTCCTACTCTATTGATTAATTTTTGCATGCAGTATTAAATATTCAAGTCACTACATATATTCTTACTTTCCCAGAAACAACATGGCTTCAGTTCTTGATTATTGCTATGGGTCTGGGATTATTTTTCATTTATGACATCTAGATATTTCCGTTGATGGACATCTAGGTTCTTTCCATAGTTTGGCTATTGTGGACATTGCTGCTATAAACATTCGGGTGCATGTGCCCCTTTGGATCACTACATTTGTATCTTTAGGGTAAATACCCAATAGTTTTTTCTTTATAGCCTGTCTAATTGTTTTTAATTTATCTAAAATATATTAGCTCACATTACTATGTTTTCAGAGTAAGATCAAGAGCTCATGCCCTATTTAGCTCACCCTATAACTCGAAGTCTGGCTCTTCTACTCCCTTGGTTGTCTCTTTTTGAGTGTCTTCCTATTCGGTAGACATGGTCTCTGTGAGCAGATATTTTATGCTAGACCATATGTTAGCAGCCAGTGTGTGGATTTGCTGCTCTTGAGCCAATCTAAATGTGCTCACTCCAAGAACAACCTAAGTCAACTTCTTTTAGTAGGGATTTTAGGTTGGGACTTGAAAAGATGTTACTTAGTCTTTGGTAAGCACTGTTATTAACATATTTCATATACTCTGTAATGTAAGGTGCAGGGTTGTGAAATGAATTATAGACTGGATATTACTTAAGAAATAAGAGTATTACATAACAGATATGCAAAATTATTTGTTAAAAGAGTGAATCCATCAATGAATGGATGAATGGCCTGTGTTTTCATTTAAGTTTTGCATCCATTTGACCTGAGCAAACACTTCTCTGTCTCTCAATTTCTGCTACTTTAAAATAGTGAGGATAGGGGCGCCTGGGTGGCTCAGTGGGTTAAGCCGCTGCCTTCGGCTCAGGTCATGATCTCAAGGTCCTGGGATCGAGTCCCGCATCAGGCTCTCTGCTCAGCAGGGAGCCTGCTTCCTCCTCTCTCTCTCTGCCTGCCTCTCTGCCTACTTGTGATCTCTGTCTGTCAAATAAATAAATAAAATCTTTTAAAAATAAAATAAAATAAAATAAAATAGTGAGGATAAAATTGGCTCTGCCTACTTACAGGTTGTTATAAGATTGGAATCAGAAAGAAGTAGTGTATGTGCAAATATTTTTAAACTAAAACATTATAGAACTATGACTTGTTGTTATTGCTATCATTATAATAGAAAGTTAAATTTTGATTCACAAGACCATGTATGTAGTTCTATTATTTTCCGTGATCTGTAATGACAAAATAATAAAGCTTATTAATCATCAAGCCATTCTTGGTCATATTTCGTATTTTATTATTATACTATGTCAATTATATAATATGCCAATAATATGCCAACATTTTTAAACAATCATTTAAGAATCATGTTGCTTTGAAATGTTATGAAGCAGCCTGATTTGTTGACAAAGCTTAGTCTTTGGAGTCAGGTATATCTGGTTTCCAAATATTCATTCTGCTATTTCATAGCTGCTTGATCCTGAGTAAATTAATTTTTCTGAATCTTGCCTATCTGATTTTTGAAATGGGAATAATTATACCAGTTCCTTGTTGTTCTTAGAATGATTGAATGTCAGGATGTGAGTGAAGGAAGGTAAATCCTTCATCTCCGTCTCTTTCCAGTCAGTCCCCTGCTGCCTTCCAACACAATCTTTTATAGCAAATTTCAGGGTCAGCAAAATAGAAAAGGCCTATATGGTTGGAAGAAATATTTTAGTTTTTTTAAGGAAAACACTCTCTATAAATGCAGCTATTGATAAAGTATGAAGCTCTGGCCTTTTTTTTTCATACAGTTTAATCAATGTAAGCCATCAGAAATATGCTTCAGGAGACAGTCACTGTCTACGGTTAATTGAACTTAATGGCCAATAATTATGGCCTGTTTTATACAATTAATGTAATTCCTTGAATAGTTTTCAATGCAGATATTTGGCTAGGACTTTTCAGATGAAAGTGTATGTAACAAAACAATGTAGTGTATTAAGGTTGTGACTGTAATTCTGTTATACTCCAGAGGAGTATTTTATGTTTTCTCTTATAATTTTTCAAAAGATAATGTGTTTCACATGAATAACTAACATGGTATGTCTTTGATCTACTTTTCAAAATTGGCAAGTAATTATGCAGTCTGTTTGGAAAAGTTCTCTCTGCCTTTTTGGTGTGTAACCTTTCTCTGTTCTGTTCTGGATTGCTGAATTAACAATAACTGATTAATTAATTGATTTATAGCTCTGAATAAAAATTTGAAATTCACGAATAAAATATATTGAAATTCTTCCTAAGGGTAAGCAGTTCAATAAAATGTAATAGGAAGCAGACTTCCTTTGAGATAGTTTGATTTTAAACTTTTCTTTGTTTCTTTCAAGGGCAGGTTTTATCTTCAGAGTATGTGACTTGTGTTGAATATAGGCACAGTCATAATTGAGTGAACCTTTAATTGTAGACTTTGGGTGGCTTTCAAAAGGAAGAAGAATTTCCTCTTAATTATCTTTGGCTAATTATCTCTGCATTAATGGCCCAACTGCTGTTATTCATCATACTTGAAGTATAAATAGAGAATTAAAGCTGAAGGGAGAGTCCTAGACAAGGGCTTTTCTCTCCACGTCAAAGACATTGTCATGTTAGGGGTCCCTGAAAGCCCAGTAATTCTCAGGAGCTTGGGTTTTGATTAATGGACACAGGACTTCTGATGCTCCATCATATTAAATTATTGCATTAGTCATGGTTCTTTTATTTATAAATGAAATCCAACTGTTTTAAAGAGAAAAACAATATTGCATCATATGGCTGTTAAGTTTAGAGAGAAAGTGTTGTAGATATTGCTGGATCCAGGAACTCAAAATAGTCTTCAGGAAGTTATTATCTCTTCATTGTCGGCTCTTCTTTTTCCCTCTGTTGGTGTTATCCAGCAGATGACAGCTTAGCAGCTTCTCTTCTCCCAGTAACCTCATCAAAAGATCATTTTCCTTTTTGAAAGTTCCGGTAGTAGTCCCAGTTCAATTTCTTTGAATTGATTTGGACCACATGTCTTTTATCAATTAGTTATAGGAGTTGGGAGAAAATACTCCTGATTGGGTAGGTTTAAGTTATATGCCTTCTTCCAGATATAATCTCAACCAGAAATTAAGAATTGAGAGAAAGAAGGGCTGAATACTCTAAAAAAAATCAGAATGTTATTATTCCAAAAATGGAATATGGATACTGGATTGCAAAGGAAAAAAAAAAAAAGTCTTAGTCATGTGTTTGTTAGTAATATTTGTGTTGTGTCTCAAATAACATATAAAATTTCATAAAGTGAGTAAGTTGTGGAAGATAGAGTAGTGGGTATTTGGGTCAAAGAGGATAGCAAATACATAGGGATGGTTCAAGAGGGTAATAGTTTAGAGAAATGGGATTAAGTTGTTGTTGTGGTTAAATGTCATAGCAATCACATCCATACAGTATCACATCCTGTTGGGGAAGGACACTTGAAACACTAGACATTCCAAGGACAAGCACTGAAAAGTTATACTGAGAAAATTTGGGGTAGAATGGAAAAGTGAATGATCAGTAGGAACTGAGGGTGGCTAGATCATTACTTCAAAATGGCTTCTAAAGCAGCTTCCAAGTGTAAGATCTTGGAAAGAGTATAGAAAAACTAAGGAAACAGCAATAATCATGCTTTCAAGGAACTGTAATTGGGTGCTATAAAATATATAAACAAATTGCTATATATAGGAGAGCAAAAGTTTTAAATCCCTCAAACTGCCATTAATTTGGGTTAAAAGAGAGCACCACAACTGTCTGTGCTCCTGGAAAAACCAGTGAATCTCTCTAAGTCCAGCACTCCAGCCTCATGACTTTTTCTCCCTAGAGAATATTGGAATCAATCCTATCATGCTTTGTCCAAGTTTGCATCAACTATGACCATAATACACTTAAGATGCTCTCGTCATCTCTAAACATTTAAATTCTCTTCCTCATAGATCTCTTTGTGACCCCTACCCCCCAACTTGGTCTAATCTCCCATCTATCTGTCTGCTTGGATCCATCTGATTACTTGTATCGTAGATGACCTATGAACCCCAAGGTCCAAAGATCTACATTATAATTCACATGTGTTTCTGTTTTTCCCCATTTCTGACCATTTCCCCTTCCCCTCTTCAAGCACTATACCACTTTCACCAAGCTACCTGGAAGTCATGGTCAATCATCAGCAGAATATCTGATATCTTCTGTTTCTTCTCTCTAAATTACCCATTCTTCTTATTCTAGTAGAAGCTGGTTTACCTTGAGAATACTGTTTGTTCTTTAACCTGCTCAAGTAGTGGTTGTGGTCTTCCCACACCTCTTATACAACCAGTCTGGCCATGAAATAAGTGTTCTCCTTTCCCTTTGTTTTGCTTCTAGATCCTTTTCTCTCTCTCCTTTATAAAATTCTCCAGCTTTAAATTCCAGTATACCACCCACATTTTCTCTTTAATGTAGTCATGTATCAAATTGTGATCCCTCCCTTTGTGACACTGTCACTCTCTAAATAGTACTGTCTTAATTATTGATATAAAATATTCCCATAAATTCTAGTCCCACCATTTTAGCCTCTCAATTCTTTTTTTAAATATTTTATTTATTTATTTGACAGACAAAGATCACAAGTAGGCAGAGAGAGAGAGAGGGAGACAGGCTCCCCACGAGCAGAGAGCCCAATGCAGGGCTCGATCCCAGGACCCTGGGATCATGACATGAGCAGAAGGCAGAAGTTTAAACCCACTGAGCCACCCAGGCACCCCTTAGCCTCTCAATTTTTTGAGGTTCTCTTCTCCAGTTGTCCTGTCTTCCACCTACCTCACTGTACACTATGTACACTGTAGTACACTGTACACTATGTGTACAGTTCTACATTCTTCCTGGCTCTTTTTTTTTTTTTTTTTTTGGACTCCGCATTTGACCTTCCATTAATGAGATGCCTCAAGGATACTACTTGGAGGTTTTTTTTCCTCAAGACATCCACTTTTTTCCTAATGGCTTCTGATGATTTCAAAAGGAATGCATCCTTACCAGTCCTTCCTCTTGAATGATGGCTTCCTAGCACTAGGATGTCTCCTAAACATGATCACTTTGAAGTCTAGAACTTATTGAACTTAAAAAAAAAAAAAAAGAATCTCTAATATACCCTCTTGGTCAACACTGTTATTCCTCCTTTACAGTGGCTTAGATCCAAACAATGAATTTATCTTTATCTTTATCTTTACACTTTATGCTTACACTTTATACTTCATACTTTCAAATATTTTATCTAATATGCCAGAAGTTCCTATAAGCTTAACTTTCTAAAAAAATATTTATTTATTAATTTTAGAGAGAAAGAGTGCATGTGTCCAAGTTGGAGTAGGGGCAGAGAAAGAGAATCTCAAGTAGACTCCTGCGAGTGCATATGCCAACTCTAGGCTCCATCTCCTGACCCATGACCTGAGCCAAAATAAAGAGTTAGAGGCTCAACCAACTGAGCTACACAGGCGACCCTATAAGCTTAACTTCTTTAAAAAGCATAGTTTACAACCATTTCTCACCACTCCCTTGGGTCATGCTAATACAAATCTCCATAATGTCTCATTTTGTTTACTGTAGTAGCCTCTCATCTGTGATCATGTTCCCCTAGAGTTTATTCTTCAAAAGAAGAATTATTCTTCAAAAGAATCAATTATCTTAATAAGCTAAAGTTATATCATGTTCCCCTCTGCTCAGAACCCTCCAAGAGATCCCAGATCTGAATATCTTCTGGGATCCCTAGATCCTTTCAGTCTTTCCTTACCTTGTTTTATGGCTAAAGAGACAGAATCTTTTAGAATATGTGTACAATATTCCTTGATATTTAGACTCTGGTTGAATTGAGCAATGAAAGTCACTGGACAGAGATTGGTGGGCAGGAGGAGTGTGAGGTGTAGGTTTTCCTCCAATTCTAAATGGCCAACAAGTGTGTAATATTTCCCTCTATTAAAAGCCCCAGGGGCTGCCTGGTAGCTCACTCCATACAGACACCCTTGATTCCTCATTTCCCCTCCCCTTGCTACTTTAGGACAATGGTAATTATGCTGCCTGCCCACTGCTACTAGTACTGGGTACTGTAAGAGTCCTATTAGATTTCTTAAATCTTATTCACACATTTGTAAGTAGAGTTTATTAAATTACCATTAAATTTCCTAGTTTATGTATGCCATCTGTTCCTGCTGGAACTATGGATGATACATTTGCCATTATACTCAGAGTAAACCAAAAAGTCCTTAAAATGGTCTATAAGCATATACATTATTATCACTTCACTATAGTGATTTCATTTTCTATTCTCTCACATACTTCTTATATTCCAACCACAGGACTCCTCTTTTCTTTCCTTTTTTTTTTTTTTTTTTAAACATCTTATGCCTTTTACACTTGCTATTAAGTTCGTTCACTCCTTCACAGTGCTTAGACCTTCACTCAAAAACCATCTTCTCCTTGGGGCTTTCTATGAACACTATTTAAAATTGAAAATCCCCTCTTAACACTTTCTATCCCACATCTCTGCTGAATCTGAATCTGCTGAAATTTATTATCATTTAACATGCTCTGAATTTTACTTATTTATTTTCTGTCTCTTGCCACTAGAATGTAAGCTTGAGAAGAGGAAGCAATTTGGTCTGTTTTATTCATTGATATGTTTTGAGTTTTACAGTGGCTTTGGGCACAGACTACACACTTAATTATTATTGTTGTGTAAGTGAGTAAACAAACAAAAAACCCAAAAGAAATGTTATGGGACATATAATAAGAAAGAAAATATTGTCTGCTGATGGTATCAGAAAAATGGAATTTGGATTGCACCTTGAGAGTGACATGTGAGATGAAAAGAAGAGATTCCCCAGACAGTAAAGCTCCTGAACAAGGTCACATTGATGGAAAAAGTATTCAAGAAACAGTAATTCTTTTAGTTGGGTTGTGTGTTGAGTGAACAGGGAATCAGAAAAAGTAAGTTGCTGAAGATAGGCTGAGGCCAGAGAACAGAGTGCCTCCAATGCAGAGTCAAACAAACCAAAACAAATTTTATCTTGTAGGAAATTAGATGCCAAATTATACTCTTTGAGATTTGAAATATCACAGTCAGAGTTGTATGCTAGAAAGATTGATTTGGTGATAGTGTATCCACGTTTGGAGAGGGAAGACTGAGGACATTCAAATAAATTAAAAAGCCACTAGGAGAGGTAATGAGTCTTAAACCACGGAAGTGGTGAGGAGGGGAGGACTGTCACATACATTGTGGAGAGTACATTGACCCACAAAGAAAAAGAATGTATTATGCAGGGCGCTTGGAAGAACGGATGCCATAATTATCAACTGACCCTGAATCAACACAGCACTTTATTTCATTGTTCTATCATGTAGATTTTAAAACAATAAAGATGTTTAATGTTTTTCTGCTTGAATTCCTTAGCCAGAAATACTCTGTGGTACACTATAGGTAGAGCATGTTTATCACAGCTCAGTGTTCTGTCATTCTGAGTCTATTTAATAGCAATATCACAAACAGAACATCTGCTGATGAACATGGTACTGAGTCCAGCCTCAGCTGTTACTGCAGATAGACTGTGACAGGGCTGGGCGTCCTTAATGTGAGGGGGGCACCCTGGCCAGGCATGGCACAGCTGGGGCTCTTTCCACCCCTACTAATTCATGGATCATCTGCCCTCAAGCAATGCCAAGGGCCAGATTTAGTGATATTGGATGTGGTGTTGGGAGCCCCAGGATTCCAATATTGGAATTCATTTTACAGAGTGATGAACAAAAGCCTAAAATGGGGCCTTGTATATAACACTGCAGCTATAATGGAGAGGAAATAGAAGAAAGGAAGAGGAGAACTCTATTATTTTGTTTCCAGTGATAGTGGTCAATGATACTTAATTTGTTTAAGGAAACATGAAAGGAAAAACTGTTACGAGCTTGTCATCAACGCTAAGTGGTCAAATTAGAGACTCAATCTATAGCATTAGCCCATGGGAGCTTATAGTACAGCAGGTGAGAGAGATAGAGAAATTCATAATTCAAAAACAGAAGTGTTATGAGCAGCACAAGTATAAAGGAAGGAACATTCAACGCTGCCTGGGACAGTTTCATTGGTTTGAAAAAGCACTTACAGGGCAGGGGAGAAGAGTGAGCATTCCATGCAGAAGAAATATTAGCAGAGGCACATGGAGCATAAAAGTACAGAGCATATTCAGGAAACAGTCTTTGGAGTACATGTAGTTTAAATTCATAGAATTCTTGGGGAGAAGAAGAGAGAAGAATTTTGAAAAGCTTTTTGGAAGTAGAATCAGTTTGGCAAGCAATTGACTCAGGATGAGTGGAGAGAAGAGATCTCTGAGACTTGGTTTCACTTTGTGCAACTTACCTAGCATTTTATGCGCTTGCAGAGAATCGAATTTCTTAGATATCTGACTTCAGATTACTTGGAAAGAACCCTGGTTATACCCTGAAACACACAGGAAAGTACCTCATTGCTACTATTACACTAATTCATAGAATATCAGAGATGGAAAGACACATAGTGATCCTTGAACTGTATTGATGGGGGGAACACTGCACAGTTTAGTGCTTTTCTCAATGTCTCTTAACAAAAGCAAGAAGAAGAATAAGAAGAATAAGAAAAAAAGTGAAGGAGGAGGAGGAGATAGGGTAGGAGAAGGAGGTGGAGGAGGAGGAGGAGGAGGAGGAGGGGAGGGGAGAATAAATATAATTTGGATTAGAACTCAGATCTCATTCTTGATGCTGTTTCTACACTGTGTGATTTCAAAATTAGGTCCCTTTATGTTTTTTGGCATCATGAAATATATGGATATTTATCACAAAAGAAGTTTGCTTGAAGCTTGCTTGGGTAAAAAAATAAGGGCATAAAGCTGTTAAGAAGACAAAAGGTAGTATTTCTCCAGTCTCATTTACAAAGTAGTGACCTTGAGACTTATGATTAAAATTGGTTTAGAGAAATTGGAGGCACCAGAGTTGAACTATCAGTAGGCTCCTGGTAAACTTGATCTATCTTCTCATAGCCATGAGCCCCAGACAGTGATGGATAGTAGGTAAGGGAGGAGAAGAGAAGTTAGCTGTTTAGCTTTACAAGGGAGAAAGGCATTACAGAAACTAGGTCTAAACAAATAGACGCATTCTTTATGACTCTTTGAGAAGAGCACTTGCACCTTTTAAATATTATTTCAAATCTCACAAGACCTTGAATGTTGATGTGTATGTGTGTGATACGGGAGGAGGAGAGGGTGTTATCTAAACATTACTCAGTGAATCAAAGAAGGATAGAATGATAAGATCCTACAGACTTGCTAGTCCAATTCCACCTATTTTGGGGTCTCAGAAGTGTGATATACAGAAGAGAAATGCTTTGATTACATATATATATATACATACACACACACACACATATATATATATATATGTATATATATATATAACCATTTCTGTTCAGAGTTAAGATGAGAAACTGGGTTATTTCAGAGAAAGCAATTATCTCCTCATTTTTCCTCTCTCAGTGGCTGCTTTTTGGGATAAACAGTCACTTTCAATCTTTTTAGAGGTTAAAATAAAAGTTGTTTTTTTTTAAGATTTTATTTATTTTACAGAGAGAGAAATCACAAGTAGGCAGAGAGGCAGGCAGAGAGTGGGGGGATGGTGCAGGCTCCCTGCTGAGCAGAGAGCCCCCCAATGTGGTGCTCTATCCTAGCACCCTGAGATCATGACCAGAGCCGAAGGCAGAGACTTAACCCACTGAACCACCCAGGTGTCCAAATTTTGTTTCAATACTCAAAGCCCAGGGAAAGAACGTGACTAACCAACTTTGTTCATCTCATACTCCGGCAACTCTCAGAGCCCGTGGACTAGAACCCCAAATGAGGGAAAGGGGAGAAGGGAGGGAGGGTGGATGGGAGGAGGAGTTTGAGAGAGAGAGAGAGAGACAGAGACAATGAAGGGAGAAAGAAAAGGGTAAAGTGCAGCAGACAGACAGGGAGAAAACAGAGACAGAGGTAACCAGGACTACAGATGACTGAATTCCTCCCATTCTTCATCTTCCACCAGGAAAAAGAAATGTTCTAGCTAGAACAAGACTGTTCTCATTTGAGTTGTGGCACCTCTACAGCTAGTTAGCTTACTATCGTAGGGACAAAGTTAGGAAGCCTGAGGACCAGTCATTTTCCTTTTCTGGATTTGAATTTATTCAGTTGAAAAACAAATGGTTGTCTATGTTACAGTTCCGGCTCTAAAAGGTGTCCCCCAATTTTTTGATACTTTTTCAAAAGCTAGAGCTGAATTCCCTTCCTCCTGAATTTGGAAGGGACTTAGGGAATCATTTCTAGTCAACAGAATATTGCAGAAGTGATAATATGTCACTTTGGAGACTGGGTCTTGAAGGCACTGTGGTTTCCTACTTGCTCTCTCTATTTGGAATCTCTTGCTCTGGGATGAGCCAGCTATGTGCCACTAGGATGCTCAACCTGCCTATAGAAGTGCTTAGGCACTTTAGGCTTCTGACCAAAACGTATGTGCCTGCATTTGGACGTGGATCTCCCGGTTCCGGTGGTGTTCAGAGGGACGTTGCACTAGTTAACAGTTTGACAGCAACCTCATGAGTAAGTGAGTAAGAAACTCTGAGTGAGAAACGCCCAGTTAAGCCTCTCCCAAATTCCTGACCCAGACCCATGGAAAATGTGAGATAATCAATATGTGTTATTTTAAGTTGGTATTAGGAAGTTATATATGTATATGTTAGTGTGTATATATATATATACACTAATTATATGATAGTACAAAACAAATGCATTTTTTTAAAAATTACTTTTTCAGAGTCTGTGATTTTTTTAATAGTCTTCAACATTTAGAGTCATATGAAATTGTAGTGTTTATTCTTTAATTTTTATGTGATGAAGGATTACAGTTAGACTTTGTGCTCTGGACCATTCCCTAATATTCAGCAGGTTTAGGAACTTTCTCTTGAACCTCTTTCTTTTCCACAGGTTTCATTTATAATGTCATAATAATAATAATATCACTACCAAGCATATAATTTACAGATGTTAGAGGTTCACTTTTATTATTTTACCCTTACAACAGTCTAATGAGGTAGATATTACATTATACCCATATAATATGTGGGGAAATTAAAAATTTGAGAGCAAAAGTATCTGAAAGTCACACAGTAAAGAGAACTGACACTCCAGTTCAGGTTTCCTGATCCCATTATATCAAAAGCCCTTATTTTTAGAAGTGACCATTTAAGTTTTATTCCCCAAACCCTGGCACTTACTCCACATTTTAGCTCTGGGAATTGTTCTGGGTGTCTCTTTTATGTTATAGTACTAAGGTTTGTAAAGGAGTGAGTGGGTTCACTTATTCACATTTTTTTTCTTTTGGTTCTTCTAAGAAGTCATTTAATGGTCTTTGCTAATAGCCAAGTTGTTATGCTTTGAATATTTTGTCTATTGTAGATGACCAATGACATAGATATAATAAATACTAGCATTCTAGCCTTCTTTGGCTCTTCGGTTGATTAACTACATTGATTATAATTTTGTTTTCTGCATTTTGTTTTTCTCCTACTTTACGTACTTTCAAGGCAAGATATGAAAATAAAGGACTCAAATTCCAGAATTTAGCAGTAAGTTTTAAGGTTTCCTCTTTAAGAAAAACAAAATATTGTCTAAAAGATCAGGATTTGCTTTTAACTCTTTTTTCTCCAAATGTATAATATGTCATCACTGATTTTTCAGGGGATTATTTACAAATATTGTAAAGGTACTTAAGTTAGATATTCTTTACAAGAGTGTACATCTAAATAATTTGGGGAGTTTAGTGGTCTGAAGAAGGCCTCTAATACATGCAATTTTTTTTTTTTTTTAAAGATCCACTTGCCTCCTGTATTTTGAAGCATGGTATTGAATTACAAGCTCACTGCAAGCATGTAGCATAGTTTCTGGCAATAGAAAAGTAATAAATTATTATGTATGGCTTTGTGTCTTAAATGAAAAATAAACACATTATAGCTTTGATCTTTTTTTTTTCCCCACTAAAGCAATAGAGTATTAAAATTCCCATCACCTAAAGTAGGATAAAAATAGTTCATGATCTGAGTTCAGATTTGGAATCTTTCTGCTTTCTTTCTATGAACCCATTTCAAAGCACCATTTTTTCCCCATGTAAATATTTATTAGTGTTTTGTATTATCCAAGAGAAAAACTTCATAAATTACTCTCTAGAGAATTTTGAGTGTCAACAATCTCCTCACCAAACTAAGCAATCCAACTTTTTCTTTGTTCAGCATCATAACTTATTAGTATGGAACAAGGCACCCTCAGCCCTGATCTTCACCAAACCAAAGAGAGATTTCGTCATGACCAAATGATACTGCACAACATTAGACAAGTCATAAAAATGCAAATCTTTAATAGAGAGAATCCAAATCATAGAGAGAGCAGATGCATAGATAGCAGCCGACTTCATAATACCCACAGCAGCATTTGTCTCTTCCTTCATCTAGGCTCTAGCATGTTCAGTTCAAATTCCCCACTTAGCTCTTCAGATAAATATATCAAGGGAGGCTTTCTAATAACCGTGTTACATGCTCTGCTGTGTTCTAAATGTCTTCAATCCTTCTGAGGTTCCCTGGATATTCAAAAATGAAATGGCTCATTGACAGATGGTTTGAGCACCACATTCTTAGAGAACTGCCTAAAGCCACTGAATGGAAATTAACCAAATACAGAAACTTACCAATTTTCAAAAACATTTTCTTTAGCCAAGAGCTGTATGTATGTATGATTTCAACAATTTTCCTTTATGAAAATTAGTGACAAGCCTTGTTCATTTTTGTACAGTTTTAAAATAAGTACCTGACTTGACACCTTGGCAAGTGGTGGTGGGGTGTTGGCAGGAATCATTCCGTTTCTTCATTATCAAAGTATGTAACATAACTCCAGTTGTAGTTCTCTTGCCTCTTCAGGCAATCTCAGTATCTCATTCTTAGGCAAAGACAATGCTATGTGTTCACCAAGTTCCATTTCATTTTTCTCTTCCCAGGAACACAGGAAAAATGCATTTTCCAGCCTTCCCTATGACTAGATCTGTGCCACAGCTAGTTTTGACCAATGGATTGTAAGTGAGAGTGGTCTCATATTTAGGCTGAAGTAGAATAGCAGGGAGCTACACATTTCAGATGGCAAAACTACAAAAATGTAAGCCTCCTTCTGGACATACAGCATAAACAAGAAATAGGTCTTGTTATGTAAACCTACTAAAGTGTTGGGGTTACTTAGTATAGCTTATCTGAATCTGATTAATACATGTGATGACTACAGCAATCATACTAGATTTCAAATGTCAGTGTTTGATGCTTCATATATTAGAAATACACTGTATCAACCACTCCTCTACTTAATTGTCTCCTGTGCCAAGGCAACTCAAGGGCTAAGCATGCCTTAGTATTTTCAACTATTGCCTGCAAACACCTTGTTAAAAGGATGATTTGTAGTCCTTCTTGGCTGGAGAAAATCAGAGCCTACAAGGGTAAAAGAGGAGTTAAAGAGAAATAAAATTAATGGTTCTTAAACTTTTTGTGCATCAGAATCACCCAGAAAGTTTGTTCCAAGTGCAAATCTGCCCCACTCTAGAGGTATTTTATTTATTCTTGGATGGGTCAAGAAATATGCATTTTAACATGAACTCAAAGTGGTTCCAATATGGATGCATCAAAGAACACATTTTGAGAAGCCCTGGACCAGACTCTAATAAAGCTTTTCTCCTCTTAAACCTGAATAATAATATAAAAAATATGGGAAGGCTTTAAAAGAATTCTTGTAAGTAGTAGTTGACCCATGGAAAACCTTATCTGAATTATCAAGGGCACAATATCAAAAAGCAGATTCCTAGACAATGTTCAGCACCCAATAAACCAGCTCCCCTGGGGGAGGAACTTGTCCCAGGATCTCTGCTGTAAGAGGCCCCCCAAATTTTTAGACACAAAAATTTTTAAACCATTGATTGTCCTTCTGTGTTCTTATATCTTTGTAACTAGGCCAATTTGTTATGATGGCAGTTTCACACTTATTAGTTTTACCGACCATTTCAACTTTTCAAAGTGGAAGTGAACACATTATTCAAGGTTTTACTGGTTATAAGAGATGGTGACTAGAACTCTCAGTGCATATCATCACTTCTGAAAGATTAAATTTGTTTTTCAAGGTAAATTGTGGGTACATTTTTATTTTCCATTAAGACAAATACAAATAATTTATTTTGAGAGGAAAAAATTATAACCTGATTATAAAGTCTGGAAGACACAAAAAAATGGTTCTACTTTTAAAATTCTTAAATAAATGTTATAATATTAAAAATTAATTATATAAAATCATAATATGAGAAGGCCAGATGACACATCAGACACTTGATATGACATTTAATTAGCTGCTTGTAGGTTTACATTAATTGACTTGTTGATTTGAATGTATAATGGTCCAAATTAAATAGTTACAATTAGAAATACTTCCACATTAATTTTATAGGAATAGTTCCAGCATTGGTACTGGATCAGGTGTCAGAAGCCTAGATCAGAGGCCCAACCATATTGCTAACTGGCTGAGTGTCATTAGGAAAGTCACTTAATCTGGATAATACGTTCCTACTATGTACTGCTTTTGTGCATTTTGTGAGAGTTAAAAAAAAAAAAAAGAAAGATAAGGAAAGAAAAGTGATACATATGAAATCAATTTGTGAGTCATAAATCATGATACAAATGTAAGTTTATGCAACCATGAGCATGATATCACTATGGGAATAGTACTGACCAACACTTACAAAAGCACTTATAATATTCCAGGCACTGTGCTATGCACTTACATGCATTATATTGTTTATTGCCCACAAAACCCCGTGAGGTTAATAATATTAACTCCATTTAACTTGTAGGAGATTGAGGCCCAGAGAGCCCATGGTCAAACAGATAATTAGGAGAGAAGCAATACTCACATTCATCTCTACTTGACTTAAAACTCCTGCTCCTAAATAGGCAATATTCCTATGTAAATGATATCCATTTAACCTGCAATCATATCATATTAGTTATGAATATGCATGACCCCTGAGGAAATTTTCTTATCATTTGCCTCATTGAAATATATGGCAATGAATATTACACTCAAGTATGGAATGTTGGGTCAGAGACTAATAACATAACCTCCTAGCCTTTCTTCATACAGTAGAAGTATGGTCCATTATCTTTCTGACCCCTGGGTAGCTAATGCCAAAAGCTATGACTTTACACTGCTTATATTGGCCATATATTGTTAATGGAAATTGATACTGACCAAAACTAACTTAGTTTTTGAGAACACGGTTATCTAGCTACTCATTCATAAGAACCCATGTTTAATTTCCATGCTGTTGCCACTTATCCTTTATTTTTTACACACACAAAAAAATAATTCATAAATGACACAAGTAATTCTCAATTTTTCCAAAGATATTTTGTAGTTGGGACACTGAGCTCATACAGAATAAGACTGATTATGGGTAAAAAAATTCTCTCCCTTTTTAGGATTTGGAGCAACATACATTACTCCATTTAAATAGATTGGGAAACTAACTGCTATCTCTCTTCCGAGTGAAGATCCTTGAACACACATCAAGGATGGATTAATCTCTTCATAAAGAAATGCAATATAGAATATCCTTGTGCTCAATTGTTTTCTACAAGATATTCAGGTAAGGTGTCCTATCATTTTCTAATTACAAGTTCCATGATGAGTCACATTTACTCTGGGGTGTCCTTATTCCCACCTCTTTTTCTTTCAAGAGGAAAGGGGTATAATAGTTTGTTTCAACAGAGAAGGGATTTTCTGCTTTTCTTTCCAAGTGGAGTAGTGGAACAGAATGTCTGGCTTCTTTCTCCACCCATCCTTCACTATTAGTGGCTGAAAAATGTTGACATTCATTGGGCCACAGCTTACTAGCAGCCAGCACTAACGTATTAAAGGTGACTGCTCATGTCTGGTATGGTACTTTGCTCTTTTCATCCTGCTCCTATCCAGGGGAAGCAGATTGTGCTTCTAATTTTCTTATAGCAACCTCACCACTCAGGGGACCTGCACTCTTCCATCAGAGAAGATGGAGGGCACACTATTTTCCAGAACTTTTTCTCCTCTGGTGAAGTGGTAGGTCAGATCAGTCTTATTTTGACGATTCAGATGTTTTTGATTTGGGAAGGGAATAGAAGTCTCCCATTATGTCCTTAGGTCCTGTCTGTGTTCTCCAGTCTCAGTATTGCCAAGGATGCTTGAATTCCCACTCAGATATATACTCTTTGGGTAAATACTTCAGTTCTGAAATTACAAACTGGTGGCCCTCAGGCTGACTACATGTTCATGTGATTTGTTTTTTTTTCTTTTGTTTTAAGATTAAGACATCCCATATACAAACCTTATTTTTTAGATTCTTCTGAAAAACTGGACAATCTGCCAACAATGGGACTGAGTGAAAACTATCATGATGGAACTGGGTAGAGGTTGCTTCCTTTTTAAGGAATATTCTTCAATTACCCACAGGTCCAATCATCTCTATTATCTCCCTCACTGGCAGATCAAATGCCATGTGCCTTTTATGACTGTGTTAAGATGTTTCAAGTAAAGAAATATGTACCTATACCTATCTCTATACATATGGGTCTTAGATGGACAGCATGTGTATTATGCTTATTTCTAGCCCCCTTTTCTCTTTTTTCTTACTTTCTGATTCTTGTAGGCACTTGGACTGACTATCCCTTCTTAGAACCTTGAATGTGAAAAAGGGTTACATACACCAAATGCTACACTGAATCCCTAATAATACTGAATTTTTCAGCTCTCAGTTCTAAAAATAGGAGATATTTTTGTGTAAACTTCCATTTCATTTGAAATATTTTCTCTCTTTTTCTGCCCTTTCCCCAATCTCCCCTCCACACACATTAGAAAGAAACTAAAGAGACAACTTGAACTTTCCTAGTACCTAAACCAAGTCTTGATTTCCTGAAGTGGAATACTCTTCTGATATGAATTCAAGAGCCATAAAAAGAAGAGGGGAGAGAGAGGTAAAAATTTGTTAGTACAAATAAAATCACATAAAAATATAACTTTATTGATGCTAACAACTTTAGGCAGTTTATAGATCACTAGTTTACAGTGAGACAGAACACCATGTATCTGTGTGTGTGTGTGTGTGCGCGTTTGGTTCTTCCAAGAAAAATGTGCTGTAGGTTTTTAGTAGAGCTTATTCCTACAGCTTCCACCACAATCAACTCATTTCCACAATGCTCTCTTGGGATACACATACCCTGTAAGTGTCATAGCCCAAGTACACCTGACTGACTCATAATATGACATTGATCAACAAACTCAAAGGAAACATATTTAAATTCTTTGCTCAGTTTGAAACCATTGGGCAAGATAGAGGATCAGACTTTAGGCAACTTTCACATACTGACCTTCTAGGGCCCAAGAAGAGTGTGCTCTTCTGAGGCCATTAGAAGCAATAATTCTGGATTCGGGTCCTCACGTCTTTTGTCTCCTAGAAATAAATAGTTTTTAAAAATCAATAAAGGGGACACAGTCTGGTAGTCCATTAGATGATAAAAATGTCAATTACTCCCATAGGTTCATAACACAAAGAGGGCTGGTATAGATAGATAGCAGCCACCACCCACCACACGGTAATTATAAGATATAGAAGTCATTGTTATTGGATAAATCCGTAAAATGGTGAAGAGCAAGGGCTGAGATCTGGGAAGCAGGGGGCTCCAATCTGGTGCCATTTTGTATCCATTGAGTTTCTGATTCTTGGGGAACAGGCTTACAGAGGTGTGTCTCCCACTGGGGCTGGGTATGTATCTCTGCCCGGCTCTTGCTCCTAAGGTGACTCTCTCCTTCACAGTAGGTGACACAGCAGCGACAGGCTGCAGAGGACTTCCCTCTGTGCTTGGACATCATGTCTGGGGCTGGAGAGGTGCCTGATGCTCTCCCTGAGCCCTGGAGTTCTGGGGGCTCTTTCAAACGACTTCTCCTCCTTTGAACATGGTCCAGACTGATGTCAGACTGGGAAGAACAGCTTTCATTCCAGCCAGAGCTGGCACTCAGACTTCTCAGGGGAAGTGCCAACCGCAAGGCCTTCCAGAATTTAGAGCCAGAATGTTTGGACTTTTCTCCCTTCCAGCTCACAAAAGACACAGATTCCTTCAGCTGCAGGATGCTTGGGTGTGGGTGCTCAAGGGGACGGTACTCAACCACAATAAGCTTGGTGGAAATAGAGTTCTGGCACATGACACCCAGTTTAAACTCCAACATGCTGATGCTTTTTTCTGTCACATAGTCTGGGCTCAGGACAACAATCATCCTTCGGCTTCTCTGAATGAAGTCAAAGACTGCTTCCACTGTATCTACAGGAAAATGGAAAGATAGGACAATGCCTAGTAAAACTTTACATAAGCTGTAGTTCATCATTGTCCATCCTACAAAGAAGCAGTAAGTAAACACTTAAGAATAGAGGATCTCAGTGTTAAGTAATCTACCCAGTTAATGAATCTCACTTAAACACCACTCTTATCAATGATTGCCAAGTCTCTGCTACCTTCATAGATAAGGAATATACCACCTCTAAAATCAGTTAATTTCACCTGTTTGTAAATTAATTTTTTGAAATATTCTCCCCTGCCAATTTTACCTGGTGGTCTTAGATCTGATATTTTCACATGTTTAAAATATTTCACAACTATTTTTACCTCACTGTATTTTCTTCTCATTTTTAGATTAGGATCAACTTTAGAATTTTTATCTTATTCCCCATAAGACATGGTATCAAGTCTCTTCCTCCACTTTTATCATTTTCCTCTGAATAACATTCAATTTATATAGTATTTCCTGAGAGTAATACCTTGAACTGGCCTCAACACAATGCTCCAGACATAGTCTGATCAGCAAAGAGCAATAGGGAATTACCATCTCCTAAAAACCACAGTTATATCTTTTGATTCTTAAAATTTTGGACACAACATCAGACAGTTCATAGTACTGATTTTGTTATCAACTAAAATCTCTCTCCTTTTTTTCATGTATAAGTGTAAAAAATTGGATTAAAAATCAATTAAAGGGGTAACAACAGACAATGGGCAGGTATCAATTAGTTAAGACTTCTGACAAAGCACTAACTTTTAATAGGTACGGAGGGGGATTTGGTCAGATTCCTATGGAAAGTCCCAGAGATAAATGTAATTCTTAGCTCATCACGAGATTTAAGGAATTAAACAATGTGATTTTCTGAAGGAAAGGATTTCCAAATGTGTAAATCAGCCATTGACAATGCTGAAAACAGGTGCAGACAGACCAGGAGGTTGAGTACCTACTCCTTTGGGGCCAGTGATGAAACAGTGATGGAGAGACCTTCTAGTCTGTGAAGACAAGCTGAAAGTTTGCAGTGAATGTGGATCGTTATGAATTTGAGAGAGTAAAAGAGCTGTGCTCCTTGCCAGATTAGTTCTTTCCAATTAGTAAATTTAACATGAATTTGAAGGGTAATTGGAAGAGACATGTGCTCAATTTTGAGGATCCTTTAACTAGTTTTGTCAAAAGTGTGAAGTAGTTTTAGAGAATTTTTACTTTGATCTTAAAAGATAAATCTAAAGTTTTATTTATCTTCAAAGCCTGTGTGTGTGTGTGTGTGTGCACATGCACGTGTGTGTGCGTGTGTGTGTGTTGGACACTTCTTTGTCCCAGTCCTACTGAGAACTTTTGTACTTGCCTTTCATAAACCAGAGAACGTACAAGTAAAATATCTACTGCTCCTCCTGTCTCATGAGAAATACAATATAACCTTAAGGCAGCATGGATGGATTTCACCAAAAGGAACTTTGTGCACTCAAATTGTATGTGTGTTCATTGTGTGTATTGTGCATTTTACTTCAAAATAGTCACATTAAGACAATGTATATTCTGTCCAATGGGGATATCACTGTTGAAAATAAAATGCTGTCCTAGATCTTCTAAAGAAAGACTCTGTGTGTGTTTTTCTAATTATTGGCACCCCATCCTGAAAATGTAAAATTTTCATTTGAAATAGGGCAATGCTAAAGAAACAGATATGAGTAGTGGAATTCAATAACATTGAGGAATGTGATGGAGAAGATGCTTATCATTTGGGGGAATGGACTATACCTAGGGATCTTCACACATTATTTTGAAGGAAGCTGCCTCCTTTATGGCCTATTTTAATACTTTTCATATTGTAAAACTGCAGTTGAGAATGTGAATTGTTATGTTTCAATACTGAAGATTATTCAGAGAGGGAGACATAAACTGGGTCATTTATTCTGTTGGGTTCAAAAAAGGAAGGTGTGGCTATAGACTGATGAGACCAGATGTCTTGTGTGACACTAAATTAATTTTGAAGTCATGTTTTCTGATCTAGAATTCATCAATGCTCTAGAATACTCCTGCCTTTAAGTCATAATCTCCCTGGAGTTTGCCTAGAGGAAAACTAGAACTGTAGTTTTGTTCTCTGGTAGGTTATCGATGTATGCAAGGGCAGCAAATCATACATCCATAAAATGCATACAATAAGAGTAAACTTACAGGATGGTTAAAAATTAAAAATATCAATATTTAAATGTCTACAGATTGTAGACATTTGAATTAATCACTTTGGTTAAATCTAGTGAACACAATATTAAACTAATGTAGGGCTGATGTTAATTGAATTTGAATCGATTCTTCATGGTAACTTTAAAGAATCACCTTAATATGGATTTATAAGTGGATTTATAAGTGAATAATAAATTTTAAAAATTCTGTCTGTTTACTTTAAAATACATGTGAATAAAAAATATTACTGCAACATTTAATCTCCTAGCCCATTGCTCTCTTTTAGCTGCTCTGTTATTTGTCCTGTCTCCATACACACACAAACACACACATACACATACATGCACAGGCACACATGCACACACACACATCTGGCAAACTAGAAAAATTAATTTTATTTAAATAACTTTTATTCACATGTAAAAAAGTTCTTGATATAAAATTCCCATTTTTCTCAGATTTCTGTCAGAAAGAGAAATTTAATTAATGTAGCTTCTAACATTTCTTTTTATGTGTATCATTAATTCTTCTTACTCTCATTTCTTATGCCCAAACATGAAAATAAAGACATAAAACACATGCACAAAATAAAATTCAAATCTGAAAATAAATGGTTTATTTTTAAAATAAACAAATTTACAAATCAAATGGAAAATGGAAAATACAAAAGTTTATGAATAAAATAAAAAAGATAATAAGATAATCTTAAAATATTAAAACCTATAGAAATAAATGGATAATTAGCAAGTGGAGTGATGCTTTTGTTTCCCAATACAATGGAATGCTCATTTATTAGAATCCTAGGGAATCACCTACGTTACAACATAAAAGATAATCAAATAAATTTTATACGATTGTATAATTAGACACTTTATATGTCATGGTTCTTTGTTAACTTGGGTGCAGAAGATCTTTATATCATATACCTGGAACCAATAAGGTTTTTTTTAAGCATTAGAGATAGTTTTTTTAATATTATGGAGCAATTTTTCCTTGCTCTCAAAATTATATTTCTTCATCTCCCTCAAAAATTTTGTAACAGGTATCTTCTGGGACTTAAAACAAACAAAAAAACCTTGAAACAAAATTTTCTTAAGAATGAGAACAAATAAAAAAACCTCGAAACAAAATTCTCTAAGAATGAGACAAAATGTATCATTTAGATGTGAGATGTTTAGATTTTAGCATTTGGAAAAGTTCAATATCAAAGATCAATAGATAAATAGGAAAAGGAATATCAAGAAGTTTCTAGGAGTACCCAAAAGCATTTGGGATAAATATCGAATCCAAAAGTGCAAAAGAATGCAGCAATGGCAAGAGAATGTCCGCCTTGTGATGGGACAGTTCCGCATTACCTAAAGCTCATGCAATTGATATTCAAAGCTTAACTGGAGTCAGCCCTCCTCTGGTCTTGAGGATGAAGAGTTAACAGGAGGAGTAATTGTGGTTTGTAGCAAAGAGAAGCATTACAAAGACAAAAAAAAATAAATAAATAAAAATCCAAGAATGACTCCATACCATAGTTTTATAGTCAGGAATTCATGAAGTTTTTCTTTTCTTCAATTTAAAATGATATTTTCACTATAGAGAAATGATTTATTATGGGCTTTAACACTGATGAAGGACACTTAAATGAAGGAGATAGTTTTAGAATTGGTTATCAACATTCATAATGCTGGGATAAGGGTTCCCTTAAATTATGAATTATGGTGTTTCACAGGATGCTCAGCCTTATTTATAAGTATTTTATTTTCCTTTTCTCTACTACTTAACAGTCCAAAGAAAGATTTATCTCCCTAGTAGTTGAACACTGAGATTACCATAGTTTAGTTTCTAACAGTGTATGCTTGCAACATAGTAGTGATCAATTAATGCCAGGGGACTGGTACTGCTCAGCAGTGACCACAGAAGCTCTGTGTCCAACAGATTCCACTGCACCCAGACCAAATGTAGCAGCAGTAAGTTATTCCTACTAATTTAGGGAAGGTGAGAACTAACAACGACTACTCTGTGAGCTGTGATTTTACAAATAATGTACAGGAAACACAAAAGAATTACAGTAAAAACGTAACTTAAAAACTGGATGAGAGTCCCAGTGGTTTGTGATATTGTGCTAATAGCTATTTAAAGTCACATGTATGTGTACATAAGGGTGTGTGCATATATATATACACACACACAAATGCATACATACATATGTACAAACATATACAATCAACATGTGTATAGATCTACATACAATGTAGATTTATACATACAAGATTCGTTGGTATGTACATACACATGTGTGTGTGTGTGTGTGTGTACACCGCAGGTATTCAGCACTCTGTAAACTCTGGACTTAGTTTTCACTTTTCCAAGTCTTAAGATTTTACTTAAAGTAAAACAAGTTTCATGGAAGAGACTTTCCAGACTGACATGTTTGGACTGAGTGTATTAACTATACCAGTGAATAAAATATGGAAAATACTGGGTGGTCCAGTTAATTCTCTTAGAGTAGTAATGCCAAAAGCAACTTGCAAGGTCACTGAGTCTAACTTCCACATTTTACAGTGGAGAGACAGAACACGTGAGGAGAAATCACTTTTCTAATATTCACATTAGCAAGGCTGAGATGAAAAGACAAATTGCTGAACGCCCTGTTCTGTGCTTTTCTCACAAGCCAGAAAATGCCCTAAAAGCATTTTGCTGTTATTTCACTCTCTCTTAGCACCATTAGAAGCTTCCTGTCAGACTGAACCAATGTAGAGCCATCTGCAAACTCTAAGTGGTTGATACGAGGTACAGTAGATAGGGAAGATGAAGTGACAAGTACGGGTCGACCTACAGATATCCAGGAGTTTACTGAAATAAAGAAAAATACGGTATGTATTTCAAGTTGACAAATGTGACATGGATGACCGAGATGGAGGGCATAAGGGATTTGGTAGGAGAAAATGCAGGTAACCCCTTTCAAACCGTCATAAGGAACACTTTCAGTTACACTGCTTCGTACCGTCCTATGTGGGTGTCAGTCTGGCTGCAACTGGGCAGTGCCCAGCAGAATGAGCAGAAGGGCTCATTGTCATCAGCTCAAATGAATTTGGGCACCGATCATCTTTTTAATGACTCGGAAACCTATAATGACCTTGTCAAAAGGTAAGTTATCTTTAAGGGGTCTTGAAATCCACAGCAAAAGACTGCCCCACAATGTTAAGATTATAAACAATGAGAGAGAAAGAGGGGACAGAGATGCGGGAACAGGGGCAGAGGATGCAGAAAGAGGAAATTCACATCAACCAAGTCTTTGCCTGCGAAGAACATAGTGATGTCATTCCCTGGTGACGGACTGGTGGCGCAGCCATTCTAAACCATAGTATTGCCTGAGGAAGCAGAACGACCAGTCATACAGTCACCCTGAATGTGTCCCTATGGGGAGGCTTTGACAGAATTCTGTTCTGTCTGTGAAACATCAAGTTGGGAGTAAAGAAAGGGTACTCTTCCTTCCCGGAGTGCCCTTGGTTCTTTTTACCCATTTCATTGTCCCTTTCATACATTTTTCAAGGATGAATAGGAGAGACCCTGCTCTCCACTCCTAGACCACCTGGAACTTTTCTTCACTGGCATGGCCACCTGCAGCTGCTTCCAGAACCTGCCCTGTGGGTACTTGGATTTCTCCCCTTTCCATTTAATGACCGTGAGCACCGTCTTAGCCCTCTTCAGTTCTTTCACTTTCGTCTCCTTCACCGCCTTGTACTGTACTAAAATGACGTTGATGTTGCCCCGAGAGGCCATGTTTTCTAGGCCAGCCTTGAGCTCCAGAAGAGCTTGGGTTCCCTGGAGCACGTAGTTGGGGCTTAGGACAACCAGGAGGCGTCTGCTTTTCTGAATGAAGCTCAAGGTCTCATCTGTGACAACTGAGAAAGAAAACACCGTGGGGATTAGTGTTGGCCAAGAACTCCCCAAAAGCCTGGGGCTTGAGTGTAGTGTAGGGAAGTGTAGGAAACTTAGGGTAACAGCCTGGGAATAGGGATGAAACTTTTACCAAGAACATTTGCAACGACGTAATCCTTGGACCCACTTACTCTGTCAAATAAATGCCACACTCCTCCAAGATACTGAAAACTGTATGCACATATTTAACCCCCCCCCAAAAATTCCAAACAGGCATGAAGCCAAGTATACTTCTATAACCCTGGTCCTCAAAATCATTATGAGAAATAGATGGGTTGAACAGCTATCAATTTCCTCAAACCACGTGGCATGCTGCAACCCAGCCAAATCAGCTCTTAAGCCCCTTCTCCCCCAAAATACCCATGTATTTACTCTCTCATGCCAGTGACTATTCAAGAAGATAATCATTATAGAGGCAAAATCATGGAAATTCATTTCTCACTAACAGAGGAAAGCAAGAGTAGGAACATTCATTTTCTGAAAGTCCCTCTCTGCTGCCGGACTCCTACCTGACTCAGACTGGTATCACTATGTCCTTAGAATAGGAACTTAAAAAAAAAAAAATCTAGCCAACTGAATGGCATTTTGGCTGGCATCACATTCTCAGCTCAGCTTTCTATTCTGCTCTCTGTTCTAGAGCCTAAATTATTTCCTACATCTTTCTCCTTAAACTCCTCTCATTACTATGAAGACACGTGTTTCAGTAGGCTGCTAGCTGATATGTCTGCCTTCACTAACAGGTAAATGCTTTCCTCAGGTCAGAAAAGAAGAAGAAGAAACAGAGAAAATGGAAATTCAGTGTAATTTTATTCTGTTGTCATGGGCTCTGGTTAGTTCCCATCACCAAATTCTTGGAAATAATCCATCTCCTCAAGGCTGCTTATCCAGGACGGTATAATCTTTTACCTGGGATTCCAATAGAAGCCAATTCCAGGGAATGCACTAGTGCTGTGGAAAGCTATTTCATGGCTTACAGTACTCCTCAAAGCAGTCGTTCTGCTCCTCCCTCTTCACAGGTACAGAGGCAAAGGGGAAAGACTTGCAATTAAAATTCCATGTGCAGCCTGGAGGAGAATCCAGCAATCAGTAACCACCTGCTCCATGCGGTACTGCTGGAGGCCAACCACGTGTGAGCATGGACAGAGGCCCAGAGGCAAAGAGGGACGAAGAGCAGCAGGGAGAAGGCGGATCACCAGGATCTACCATCAGAAGCAAGATGCAAGAGTGATTACGTAGAACTTGAATTCTTCAAAGCATTATCAACCCCTTTTGGAGGGTCATTGTTGTTATACTGTTTGTCTTTCTATAAACTTCACACTGTACTAAGTATTTGTCGAGTGGCAGAATGAACGAGTAAATGGATGAATAAGTGACTTAGGATTTTAAGTCTTAAAGTGAATGGAATTTGTCCCTTAACTTGTATAATCATGTCACCATTTCCGGGCAAAATAATACTGTGAGAGACAGCCACTGTAGAACACTAACATGATGGACTTCTAGGTAATGGCTGAGGAGATAAAATAAGTGGTCCGGCTAATTCAGAATGAGAATAAACGTTTAAGTCTATTTTATATCTCCATTATCCATATAACATTTTTAGAGCATCTGAAATGATGAACACAAAAAGGATTGGAGGGGAGGAAAATTAGTTTGTTTTGCTGAGGATTAAACACATTACATGCATTTCAACAGCACAAAGTTTAACAGTGAGTATAGGAATGCTATGATGTATTTATTAAAACAGAGTGAAATGGAACATCACTTTGTATATTACCGGGTGGACTTAAAAATTTGAGATGCACTTTTATTGCTGAAAACATTCAGCGACTCAAGTTTCTAGAATATACTGGCTTTTTTAAAATTTTAAACTACATCTCAAATGCATGAGCTGGTAGAAAGGAAACAGACCCAAGAAAAGGGGGGATTTAAATAGCATTGGCTTGCTAGAAAATAAAAGTGAGGAAAAGGAAATTAGCAAATGTCACAGGGAAATAATCTAATTATTATCAGTGAGTACTATCAAGAAAGATGCCATGCATTCTCTTCACAAACTCATTCTTAGTAAAAGCAAGTAAACCTCAGTCTTTGTATTAAGTGTTGTTGAAACTCAATGTTTGCGCCCCCCTCCCAAAAAAAACCACAAGGGAAATTAATGCAGGTTAGCTTAAACTTTCTAAAAATCTAAATGTGTGTAAGCAGAACACTTATTTTTTTTTAATTTTTTTTAAAGATCTAATTTATTTGTCAGAGAGAGAGAGGGAGAGAGAGTGAGCACAGGCAGACAGAATGGCAGGCAGAGGCAGAAGGAGAAGCAGGCTCCCCACCGAGCAAGGAGCCCGATGTGGGACTCGATCCCAGGACGCTGGGATCATGACCTGAGCCGAAGGCAGCTGCTCAACCAGCTGAGCCACCCAGGCGTCCCTAAGCAGAACATTTAAAACTGAGGCATTTTATAGAGTCCTAATCCACCGTGCACCTACACTTTTCTGTCTTGGAGTTCTTAAAGCTTACAAGGGGAACTATTCTAGTACCATAAATGGCACCTCAATCATCTATAACTCACAAGTTAATTTCATTCCTAAAGAAGTCTCCATTACATCAAACACCTGAACATTCAGTATCCAATGATGCCAACACAGAACCCGACCATGACTCTCACACATGACCCCAAACTAAGGATTCCCTTTGCATGAAGGGTGGCATCACCTGTACTCATGAGAAATACCTACTTCCTCCAGGTAGACTGTCACGGTCAAAGATGCACAGCTTGTATCCAAATTCATTCTCCAAGACACCACGGAGGGTCAGTAACACAAACTCCTCTTCCTCAGCATTTCTTGCATAAGATACATAAATATCATATTCCTTCCCATCTAGCAAAAGGAAGAGAGATCCAATATATATTAGAAAAATTTCCTAATTGTACTGCATTTTTTCTTGAATTGAACTTGTGCATATTAGACATTTTCAACTTTCTTACATGTATGAATTATCTGACAGATTCCAGTGTGATTTCCCACTTGTGACAGGTCTCCAGGCAAAATGACTATTTTAAGGTGTAATTGCAAATTTTATCTGATATGTCTTCTACTCTCACATCACTAAGTTTTGTTTTTATAGTGGAGAATTAATGAGGTTTGGCTCATTCAACTATGAATTAACATAATCAGGACACAAATAGTCAATCATAGATGTTGGCAATTAATACCATACAGAGAATTTATGGTTCCCACCCTAGTTTGTCACTACTAATACATTAGAATTATAAATGGAGAAAAACTTTTAGAAAGGCTCTAAATTATTTATACCTGAAAATAACTGCAATTAAAAATAGACTCAGATTCCATAAACCCATCTTTCCCAAAGGTGCCTAATTATAAACATCACTCTCGGTAAAAATATAGGTTCTTTGTCTCTTCCACAAACTGACGGGCTGGAAATCTTTATGGGAGGAGTCTAAGAATCAGTATGTTTAATTGTTCCTTCCTTGTCACCAGGCAAATTTACACTCGTACCGTGCTTCCAAAACTTCAATGTGCCCTTTAATCACTTGGGAATCATGTCAAAATGTAGATTCCTGACTCAGAACACAGGCATTAGGCTTAAAATTCTCCTTTTAACAAGCTCCCATGTGATGCCGACGTTGCTGGTGCCTGGACTACTCTTTAAGTACAAAGAGTGTGGACCTGCACTGTCCAGTTACAGCAAACACAGCTACACGTAGCGCTCGGACGCTTGCAATGCAGCTGGTCTGAATGGAGATGAGCTTTCAGTTTAAAATACAACACAGGCTAAATTGTGAGATTTTGAGTACCAAAAAAATAAGACTAAAATATCGCCATTAGCTTTTAAATATGCATGATATGCTAAGATGTCAAATACATTGGTTAAATAAGATATATGATTAAAGTAAATTTCACTTTGTTTTTACTTTTCTTACTATGACCACTAGAAATTTTTAAATTATATAAGTATATATAAATTTTATAAAAATAAAATTTAAATTATATTGCTATTTGGATAGGCTAATCTAGACTAAACAAATATTGAACCAAGAAAGCAAAATAATATATATTAGAAGAATTTTTAATAGTAAGGGTTGAAACCAAAGATAGTTTGATTAAATCTCCCAGTTATTCTAGCTTTTATCGAGGCAACATGTTTTCTGAAAATGACCGTAGAAGAAGGTATTTAGATCAAGCTTTTGTTACTCACCTAAAATGGTTTCATCTGTTCCAAAATGAGCCCGGTAAAATAAGACCATTTCCAGCCAGTAAACGTGGTAAACAACAATGAGAATCACTACCAGCAGGACTGTGGCTCCAAAACCACATGCTAATTCCACTGTGTATCTTGGAGCTATCAATGGAGCAAACAAAAAAACAATTGATTTCTACGTGGTGATCACAGTGATCTATCATCCCGCAAATAGCCGGGTAAGCCAGGCAGCTGAGCCATGAACCTGACTTATATGTGTGAAAAGCAGAGATTAACATGATAGGCTTTAAGCATTATGTTTTAATGCCAGACTGTGTCATATTTATCTTTTCGTTTTCAGCACCTGATATTGGTGTTTTAAACTACTTGATGACTTGAATAGACTTTAATGTTATATAAATACATATTAATGGTATATAAATGGTATTATAAATGGTATATATATATATATATATATATATATATATATATATTATATTAATGGTATTTTCCAATACCAGCATTGGAAAGAATTTAGAAGGTCATCTCATTCAACTCATAATCTGACACACGAATTTCCATAAATTATTTTTGAAAAGTGTTATTTCATCTCCCATGTGTCCATCTTTTGGGATGGAATCCTTACTACTACTACTCAGACCAGACCATGATTCAGATGGAAATTTAATTCTTAGAGCCTTTGGATTGAGTGAAAATCTTAATGTGCTTCCATTAGTCTTAATTCCATCCTCTCGTCAGTGCCATATGGAAAAAAAAATTAATTACCTTTCTTATAAATTTGGAAAAAAGCCTCAAAAATTTTATTTTCATTGGATAGAAACAGAGGGTATCCACCAAATGCTGAATATGCTTAGGTCTGAAAGTATCTCTCAGGCTTACACTTCTAGGACACACTTCCTGAAAATTAACTTGCAATATCCAGGTATGGACAGATTCCCATGTTATCTGCTTACTTTTATATGACAGATATTTTAGAAATTTCTTTGGAACTATCATAAATAGAATGAGGTAATTCCTGACTTCCAAAAACTAGAAAAGTTTTAACTCAGTCCTGTAAACAAGGTCTGTCATGACCAAACCACCAACCACCCTACTGTCTCATTTATCAGTACCTTTCCCTCAAAAACGTGAGGAAGATTTTGCTTCGTATCTTTGTTCATGCTGTGAATTCTGGGGAAAATAGTTCTTTCTCTTTCTTTAGTTTTCAAGTCCATGCTCATACGTCATTATTTTGTGTAAGCTTTCCTAGAATAAAATTACTTTTGCAACCTGACATCTGCCTGACAGAAATTCCTACTCTTCTCATTGTCTATAATTCTATTATACAGTATTTGTTTTATATTGTAATTTGTCTACAAGCCTGCTGCTCCATTCTCTCTCACTCTCTCACTCCTCACTAAACTGTAATTTATAGTCTTCTGGGGAAGCCTATGTCTCCTTCATCTATCCTACCACTAGAATACATAGGATCTCAATGAATGTTTCCAGATATAACATCATCTACTTCAGAAACATTGAAATCTTTTACTACTATGTATCAACAACTTCATTTGGTTGCTTTATTAGCTTGTGATAATGAAGTCTAAGTGTTTGAAGAAGGAAGAGAATATTTGGGTCTGAAGCAGGAGTGGTTTAAATTATGTAATAGTTGTTGACAATTACTTATTGACAATTACTTATTAACATCTATTATTTCACAGAAGCTGCTGGGGATACAAGAGTAGATCAGACCAAAGGGGTTTCTGCCCAGTTAGGGTTAATATTCTAATGCAAGGAAATAAATAATAGGACAACGAATTCTAGGTAGTGATCAATGCTATAAAGGAAATAAAGCAAGGTAATGTGATGGGGAGTACTGAGAGGCTTGGCTGGGGCAGAAGAGATATATGGGTTCAGGTAATGAGAAAAGGCTTTTTGATCACCTGAGCATTGTGTTAAGTGCTTGCCAAGGTGAGGCACAGAGGAATTTAGTTCAAAGCTGGGATTGTTATCCCTGCTCTCTGACTCCAAAGTCCAGAGATCTTTGCAGAGCTCTGCTATGGAGTTTAATTATAGATCAAATACTAGTGGGAAAAAATCCCTTTTAAAACAGGTATGTATCCTAAGGGGAAAATGGTAAGCAGTCTGGAGCTGAGCCTGAAGTTCCTAGAGTTTCAAGTTCATTATCCTCAACTCCGATGCTAATCCTATCTCAGAGATAGACTGGAACTCAGCAATGCGGAATTATTACCAGGTATTCTCACGCTCATTCCATGAATAATGGTGTTTAAAATAAGAAAACTCCACCACCGAATGTCAAAAGCTATCTCAGTGCAATTGTTGAGAATTTAGTAAGATCATTTTGGGTAGCTGGCATGAAAACTGCTGCGTCCTCGGTATTTCTGAGCACATGTTATGTTAACAGTACCCTGGGGTAATTCCCACTGTCATCTTCATTATTTGCTCAGTTATTTTGGCTCCTTCTGGCTGGACATTTTGTAATAGGGAGGGGGGGGAAAAAGAGGTTGGTGGATGCACTTACCTGAAACGGATATAAGAAAAAATGTCAATAGATATCTTGCCTAATGACCAAGAGATCAATTACTCTCATAAATTTCCCTCTGTATCATTCATTCTACTCCTGCCTGTTTTATTTTTAGTGTGGATTTTTACTTTGGTTTTGGGTCATTTCATGACATGTGTCATATTTACAGATTGTATTTTGTGGGGGCCATCTTGATGATATCCAGAAGTTCCTAGACTGTTTAACTAATTGAACTCTTGAGATAAATAATCCCCAAGCCTGAATTTCTAAATGGCTTGAATCACATGCAGAAAATGTTCAAAAAAGCTTTTTTTTTTTTTGTAAGTGTTCTCAGATGTACTTTTTTTTCCTTTTTTTTTTTTTTTTGGATTTTTTATTTTTTATAAACATAGATTTTTTTCCCCAGGGGTACAGGTCTGTGAATCACCAGGTTTACACACTTCACAGCACTCACCAAAGCACATACCCTCCCCAATGTCCATAATCCCACCCCCTTCTCCCAAACCCCCTCCCCCCAGCAACCCTCAGTTTGTTTTGTGAGATTAAGAGTCACTTATGGTTTGTCTCCCTCCCAATCCCATCTTGTTTCATTGATTCTTCTCCTACCCACTTAAGCCCCCATGTTGCATCACCACTTCCTCATATCAGGGAGATCATATGATAGTTGTCTTTCTCTGCTTGACTTATTTCGCTAAGCATGATACGCTCTAGTTCCATCCATGTTGTCGCAAATGGCAAGCTTTGCTGGCTTGCAGGGAAAGGATGACCCTCAGCCCACATTTTCTGTCTGCCCCAGCCAGAACCTCTGTTGTTTTGGCATACAGATTTTACTCTGATGCAATCCCAAACCAAAGGGTTTCCAATCAGGAAGAGGTGATGCAATTTGACCAAATTGCACTCCTAAACTGCTTCGCTCTTTGAACTCACATATAATTGACTTAGGATAGAGCCAATTTTTGCCACTTGCTCTGCTGTTATTCCCTGGATCAGAATTTCCTCCACTCCTTTTGCAGTTCAACGGTAGTAACAGGTGCCAAGGTCCACGTTTCCAGCTAACCACTCTGAGTTAAACCAGTCCAGGACCTTAGCTCCAGTCTTTTTCCCTGTTTCAAGTTATCGGTCTCCAATCTTCTTTCTCCTTGGGAACCTAACTTATTTTCTTTCTCTTCGTGAGTCGGGACCTTGCTGTCTACTGAGGCTCTGAGCTTCACACCAGCTGCTTGGACTTTTAAGTATCTCCTGCCACAGAACCTGTGTCTATTCTTCACTAAATTGCTGAGACTTTTAATCTGGGGAACCACGTAATGACCATTTCTCTGAATTACAAACAATTAGAATGCTTTATTTAGATGATGGTAAACCAGAAACCTATCCCTGAATTAACCAGCAGACCTGCTTTGTTTGACTATCATAGTATTTTAAAATGTGTGCATTTTACCCTTCAGTTTCTGGCCTTAGAGAAGGAATGGATATGGGAGTGGCTTTCTCTCCGTAGTATTTACAGTGCCCTTTTCCTAAGGTGGACCGCGCTGGTAGTTGTTTTGTGTGTGATCCATGTGAGAAAGGACACCAAAAAGTTGAGCCCCACCATGACCCTGGTTTTTTGTCTAAAGTCACTTTCAGACTATGGCAGAGAACAGAGAAAACCACAGGTACAGTCATCATGGTCAGGTAAGTACTCAGAAATCACACTTCAGAACTACGGAGTTGGGCTGAGTTCACAGGGCTGGGTAAAGAGAGAAAAACATTGTGTGGAAAAAGTGCTCTATAAATCTCCAAGGGTGATCTCAAATCTTTGGAAAAATATAAAGCTCTGCATAGGTTGGATGACACTTGATAAGATCAAGCAAAGAACAGGTGCCAGTCAAAGAAAAACTACCAGGGAAGGAACAGCTGCCAGGAAACTGGGAGCTGAACAGCTCAAGGTGCACATGCTGGGTTGGGGGACACTTAAGTTAAGACCTGAGTAAAGACACTTTGGGTAGCTCCCATGTGTTAGTAGACAGCCCAGATAGTCTAGATATGTCCAATCTAGCCTTGGAGAAAAGGCTATTTTTCAGATGTCCTCTAGCAATAGGAAGCAGAACACTTCAAAAAAGCAAGCTGTTAAGCCAGCAAAATAACTACCTGTGAGGACAAAACAATACTCACTTTCAAAAATCAGACACTCAATAATGCAACATACATAATGTCCAGCATATGTTAAAAAAAAAAAAAAGACAAGAAAAAGCAAAACAAAACAAAACAAAACAAAAAAACCACCCATAATGAGAAGGAAAATCAGCCAACAAAAACGAATCAGAGGGGCACCTGGACAGCTCTATCAGCTAAGTGTCTCACTCTTGGCTTTGACTAAGATCATGATCTCAGGGTCCTAAGATGGAGCCCCACCTTGGGTTCTGCTCTCAGTAGTGAGTCTGCCTAAGATTCTCTCTCTCTTCTGCCCCTCCCCACCCTGCTTGCATGCTCTCTCTCTCAAATAAATAAATCAATCTTAAAAAAAAATCTAAATTGACAAAGATGATGGAACTAGTAGATAAGCGCTTTAAAATGAGTATTATAAATATTCCTGTTGAATTAAAAAAGAAGATGATGGACATCATTAAGAGCAAATAGGAAATATCAATAAGGATGTTTTTATGGAGAAATGGAAATCCAAAAACTGAAAAATACAATTCTGAAATGAAAATTGCTGCAGACTAAACATCAAAAAAGAAATTATTAGTGGAAAGCTAGAAACTACCTAAACTGAAACACAGGAACAAAGAAAGAATGAAATGAAAATGAGCACCTCAGTGGCCTGTAGAACATCCTTTAGTGATTGATACTAAATTTAATGGGATTACTAGAAGAAAAGGAAAGAATTAATGAATGAATGAATGAGAAAAACATATCTGAAGAAGTAACTGCTGAAGTTTTTTTCAAACTAAATGAAAAATATAATAAACCCATGGAAACAAGAAGTTTAAAGAAACCTAAGTAAGATATAGTCAAATGAAACTATGCCAAAACTTTGAGAAATTTCAACAGATACTCATACACACACACACACACGAGAATTATAAATAATTCTCTACACAAACCAAAAATAGATTAATCTCTCATATAGATAAAAGTCAGCTTCGAAAAACCTATAATTAACATCATATTTAATATATAAAAACTGAACGCATATCTTTTAAGATAGGGAACAATGCAAGTGAAGCTGCTCTGATTTCTACTGATCATGGAACTGGGAGGTCCAAGAGAGTAAAAGAGGCAGAAAAAAGAAATCAAAGGCATAACATTTGAAAAGGAAGGAGGAAAAGTATGCTTATATATGGTGACACAATCAAGTGTATAGAAAATGCTAAGGAACCTAACAAAACAAGCAAAAACCTTATTTAAACAGTAAATTTAGAAAAAGTCAAAAGACCAAGATCAAAACATAAAAATCAACTAATTCATTTCTAGTTATGATCAATGAGCAATTGAAAAGTGGAATTCAAAAAGTACCACTACAATAGCAACAAAAATAAAATATTTAGGAATAAATTTTACATGTGTAAGCCTGTATAAATAAAACCAGAAAAAAAAAGGAGCTGAGTAAAATCAATGAAAATTAAGTAAATTGAGAGATATATCATGTTCATGGATTGGAAAATTCAATATCATTAAGATTTCAATTCTCCCCAAATTGGTTTATAAATTTAATATGATCCAATCTAAGCCCAGCAGACTCATGTAGAAATTGACAAGCCAATACTAAAATCTATATGAAAGGATAATATGGTCTTCAGAATATTTAGATTAATCTTTGAAAAGAAAAAAGGAGGAAGACAATAGTTTCTGACTTCATGACTTACTTTAAAGCTATTAGTCAAGGTAAAGTAGTATTGGACTAATGACAAACAGATTGATAGAACAGAATAGGGAACGGAGAAATAGACCCGCACTCATACAGTTAATTTTTTAGGCTAAGCTGTCAAAACAATTCAATAAAAAAGGGAGAGATTTTTCAATATGAGGTTAGAACAACTGATTTCTATATGGAAAACAAAAATGAAGCAAAAACCTAAACCTTAATCCATACTTCACAGTGTAAACAAAAATGTTGAAATGAATCATAGGCCTAAGTATAAAAAAAAAAAAGAAATCAAGATTTTAAAAATCAAAGATTGCTAATACAGGATTTAGAAAGTATAAACCATAATAGAAGAATTGATAAAATGGACTTCATCAATGTTTTAAAATTCTGCTCATCAAAATAAAAAATAATAATAATAAAATAAAATAAAATTCTGTACAATGGTGAAAATTTTCACAAAGTCATATATCTGACATATATATATATATATTAACAAGCAACCCAAGAACAAAATGGGCTGAAGATTTTAATAGATACTCCATAAAGGAAGAACTATTGTCAGAATGTCCATAAAACAGTACTTAACATCATTAGTATCTGAAAATGCAAATTTAAAAAATATAGCATGATACTAGTACCCATTTACTACAATGGCTAAAATTGAAAAGTCTGACAACTCCAAAAGTTGGTAAGGATGTAGAGCACCTGGAATTTATACACATTGCTAGAGGAAGTAGAAAATGGTACAACCTCTTTTGAAATAGGTTTGGCAGTATCTCATGAAGTTCAACACACCTTGCCTTAGTCCCTACCTCTCTCCTATTATAAAATCACCGCATGTTTAACACACTTACATTAGCTGCCTCTCCTTTCATACTTTGCTTTAACCGACTAGATAAAATTGCACTGTCCAAAGACCTAGCCCAGTAAATTCTTCTTATTCTGAGCCCTTCCTGTCAATTTTTTGATGAAAGACGTAGAATGCTTTGTCAATAAATCCAGAGAAGGACTCATACATAGAACGTATGAATGTGAACTCAGATTATCACCTCTGAATCCCAGCATTACCTGGCCCAGAATAGGAGCCAAGTAACAAACCCACAACACTTCTGGTACCACAGGATGTACACAGCCCAAGCTGGATTCTACATAATACTGATGTAATTTCAGCAGAAATCAGCCAATCTAGTGGATGCACCTGTCATTTCACATTCCTGACACCATTCACACTCAACCATTCAGAGCATGGCCCTGTGAGAAAGGGAGCTACTCACATACTCTGGCAGACTTCTGCATCACTCCAAGAACAAACACGATTTCAGTTGATTGTTTAATCATATCTATCTGATAATAAGTAATTAATTTATGTCATCCTCCATAATTGTTTCCCAGAACACATGTTTCAAAAAATGACTCCCACGAAATGCCCCATACTTCAAGAATCAAATATATTTGGAAAAAAAAAAAAAAAAACAACACCCTGCCTCCTATGTTCCAGTCCCCTCAGATATTCACACCAACTGTTAATAGTGTGAAAGACTCCAAGGGGCCCTTGACTAAAATAACTTGATTGGTTTTGTTTAATGTAGCCTTTAATGATACTTTATTTACTGTCAAAGCCTTTGTCAAATAACACCTGTGAAAAGTCTGTGGAAATAATAAGTAGACTTAATATTTGTTGAGCACTTAATATACATGTATATAGGACAGTAATTGTGCTGAGTACCTTAAAACAATCTCATGAGTCAGTGGTATCATTTGCCTACTTTAAATATAAAGAACTTGAAGCTCAGAGAGGTTAAGTGTTTTTTTTTTCAAGATCACAGAGCTAGGATGTACCGAAACCAGGATTCCAGCACAGGCCATCTGAGTCTAGAGTACAAATAATGAACTACAGTACTATAAAGAGTCCTAGTAGTGTTCTTACGAACTAATTTGGGAAACTTCCTTATATTATTCAGTTGAGTCTCACTGTTTGACACTGGCTTCTGAGGGGCAGAAGTGATGAACACTTCAGAACCAATCCAATAAGACTTCTTAAGTGGCATATAGACTTCAGTACTTTGCTTTTTACTTTCTAAATTGTAATGAAATGTTAAAGTGAAGCCTGTTTTTGCATCAGCTTTAAAAAAAAGGGGGGTGGGGTTAAATTCCACTGCAAAATGTAATACCTATGAGTTTTTTTTTTCTTTTGTTTTTGCTTTTTTTTTTTTTTTTTTTTTTGCTATGAATATTACAGGCTCTCTCTGACACAAGGATCCAAAATGATTCTGAATGACATGACTACATGTGTGATAAATCATCATTATCTTTCTCTAGGTCATTGAAACACATTCTTGAAGGGAGTGATTGTCTGGGGTTCTGTGTTAGGTGAGAGACCCAAAGATAATTTTAGACACAGTCTGTTTCAGTAGCAACAGCTCACACAAGAGAGCTTTATCACTTTTTATTTCATAAAAAATTTAGTAATATCAACATAGAAATCCTTTTACATTAAGTCATAGTTTAAATAATTTTCATATTAGCAATTGTGGCTAGTGGTATGTTATAAATCTGTTTGAATACTGATACATAGTATTTAAAATGATCATTTGAAAATTATATTTTCGAGAAGAAATATTTCATATTTTCCTTAACTACTTGAAAATAATTAGATGGTTGCTATTTATAAAGTTTCATTATTATAGATAATGCTTCTAAGAATAGCAATGGGTACATAATTCTCTTTCTGTTATTTGTTCAGGAAGAATTCCAAAAGTATTAAGTCATATAGTATGGTCATTTTTATGACCCTTGAACTCTGCCATCAATGATTTCTAAAAGGGTCTTTACAATCTACCAATTATATGGGATTCTACCAGCTTTATTATATCTTTGGTAGCTTTAAATATTTTCTTTATTTTTCATTTTTCATGACTGTACTGATATAAAATTGTGCCTTATTTTCATAATCGTATGGCTTTGGGGGGCCACATTTGTGAACTAAGTTACTAAAAGTATAAGAAACAATATTTTGAGTGTCTTCACATAGATGGAAACGATCCCTCAAGATTTTTTCAATTCACCTTTGATTCATTACTATGTGCCAGATGTGCTAGCTGCTGGAGCACTGTCTTCTGATTTTCCTTATCACCACACTGTTACACTTGGAGTTCACAGATTCATCTGCTGAGGGCATCCATTACCTTTCTGTTTCACCTTGGCTGCTTTGTCAACCTCCCCTTTGGCATTTCTAGCATGACAGACATAGTTGCGCTTGAGATCCTCAGCAGTAACTTTTTTGATGTTCAAAATCTGAGTCCTTGTTTCATCTTCGGTTTGGGTCAAACTTATACTAGAAATAGGGGAAAGAAAATCAAAGCATGAGTGATACCACAGGGCCATGTTCTGGGAATGAATCAGATAAGGAGACAACCACAGGGCCCCCAAGTGAGGGCAGCCAGAACATCCATGAGCTGTGTTGCCTGAGAGCCAATGGTTACAAAGGGAGGATAGCTTCTAGATTCCAGTGCCATTCTTTACCTTCTATAGCACACACAATCCCAGCATCTAGATCAAATCCCAGTGCTGGCAACATACAGCAGATCTCTCTTCAGAGTAAAATGTCTCCTTCCCTCAAACTTCTGAGACAGTATTCTGTATCAGTGTAGAGAGATGCTTCTGAGGCCATTTCCATCTGGGTTTTCATCCAAGCTTTGCCACTTACTGGCTATATATTTTCATTTACCTATATATTTCATTTACCTATATATTTTGGGTACAGTAACTAATCTTTTCAAGTCTTGAGTTCCTCCTTTGAAAGACAGGTAAGTAGCAATGCCTACGCAGTACATCACATGTATTGACTCACTCAAGCACTCTGACGACTGAGTACATCAACGTGTAAGTATTAGAACAATGCTTAATACATATTCAATAGGCTATTACTACCATCCTCAGCAATAGTTCATTCATTTCAGGGATTCCCAAAGCTTGGGTTTTGAACATAGAATACAAATAAAGAATAGAAAAGAGAAAAGAGAGTAGATAATAAAAAGGATGAAACTCCATGGGTTAAATCTTAACATATAAAAAGAAGAGACTTCTTGAAGCAAGCATGCTTTATGAAAATACATCCAAATCTCAGCATGTCAGAGATCAAGTGCTTTGGGTCCAAGACCAAGATTTAAAATCCCTTGGAACTACTTGTTCCAAAGAGAAAACAAAATCTCCTATAGCTGACATCCAGGTCCTCCTTCCAGTGAGGCAGACCGTCGGTCATGAGAACTTGGTCAAGGGTTGTGATGGGTTTAGCCTTAACTGAACTGCACCGTTCCACTCCAGGCACTGAGCTGTGTTGCAGCAGCAGTGAGGACGGACAGCATGACTTTCATTATCATTCATTCGGTATTATTATGAGGATAGGAACCAAAATATTCAGAAATCCTGAAGGGATCAATAACTCTCCCTTTGTGCCTCCAGCCACATCTTTAATCTATTCCTTCTGCAAAAACTGCTCCAGTTTCAGGAGGCTCCTTCTGTGCCTTTGAATATGTGCTGCTTCTCTAAACTCCAGCCATCACACAGGAGGTTCCTTTTACCAGGAACATTCTTTCTATTTCTTTACCTAGTTTATTTCTATTCATCCTTCAAATCTTTATTTAGGTACTGTACCATCTGAGAAGCACTGCCTAATCCCCTAACACTGACAGGAATCTTCAACTCAAACTTCCGATAACATCCAATATTCTCCAGGCACTACATTTATCACGAAATATTGAAATTTCTGCTCTATCACTCTTATTCTGATAAAATCGACTCCGTTAGGGACGAAGTATCTTGCATAGCACTTAGTGTAAAGCAGACATCTTATAACCTCTGCACAAAGTCTGAGTTTACTACCAGGAATGACCTAGCTTTTGAATCCCACAAGTTCAAGTAGCTAAAGATCCATTTGTATATCATGTTAAGGCTCCCGTCTTAGAACCACTTTGTCAAGTAGTTGGTCGGCTGCTGCTTTTTATTTACTATCGCCGTGAACCAATTGTCTTGCAGTTGTGTACTTCACTTACAAAAGGATCTTTTATCTTCAAAGACCCATATTTTCCTCCTTGTCGACCTAACACCCTTTAAAAAAAGTTACATTTATTTAGAAATAAAATGACCCAGCTTGTTATTTTAAGAGTGGGCTATATTACCACCTCATCCACTTAAAAAAAAATAAAATTTAAAGAACGTGAATGTATTTAGTCAATATATAAATGTGACATTGTTATGTGAGTTAAGAACGAGGAGGAAGATAGCAAGACAAGATAAATAACACAGTTTATCTGAGGCATAAATACAGAGGTCTGGACTCCAGACTGGAGAAAGAAAAGAACAGGGCCACGCCAAGAGCTTTCATGTAATCAGAGCCTTGTATTGTGGCCTCTCATCCATATGCGCTATGCATCCCATCTACTTTTTTTTTTTTAAGATTTTATTTATTTATTTGATAGAGAGAGATACAGTGAGAGAGGGAATGAGAGAGTCAATGCAAGCAGGGGGAGTGTGAGAGGGAGAAGCAGACTCCCCACTGAGCAGGGAGCGCAATGCGGGGCTCAATCCCAGGACCCTGGGATCATGACCTGAGCCCAAGGCAAACACTTAACGACTGAGCCGCCCAGGCATCCCGCATCCCATCTACTTTCAAGTGGGAATCATGAATGTGTGACATCAGAAGATATCTGGGTCTTGAATTGCAAGTCCAGGGATCCTACTTTGGGATGTGGCCACTAAAGACATGAGAATCTTGCAGATTTTGGGTAATGATGCACCAAAGTCAGAGTTTTTACTTTCAATGATCAGTATACACCAGAAGGCATTCAACTGAGGGATAAGCATTGATCACCCCTTGTCTGAGCCAATGGTACCTTTCATTAACAGTTACATCAATATTGGTGTCGTCTGGCTTTTTTCCGTCAATGGTCCACCAAACCTCATTGCGAGCATCCTTCAGGAAAGTAAAATAGACTGTACAGGGGATGAGCAGCTCCTCTCCTAAAAAAACAAGTTAACCCATCAGTGTGTAACCTTCACAAGGCTATACTGGTTTCACTCTGTGACTAATCAGAAGCTATAAAAGTGTACTTAAAACTCTACTTCTGAGTAAGTTTCAAGTGGCCTACCATAGTACCGTACCATACCTCATTGCAAAATAAACAAACCAAGAAAAGAAATACAGCAGTTTTATGCAAACTTTCCAGAATGGCCATCTTTTTTATACAATCCATATATGCTGTACCACAGTATTTGTTCAAAGAGGCTCTGACAACATCCTTTTTAGCCTGAAACTTCCATGGACTACCCCTAACCTTTGTTATTTCCCTCACGAACAGTGACTAAGGAGAGATTCTCCAGACCTTTGGTGCTTAGCCCAGAAAATATGGGGCAGTGCCAGCACTTAGGAGCAGGCCACATCTTGAAATGCTCAGGTTGTCAGGATGTGGTCAATAAGTTTAAAGACAATTTACATATAAATGTGTGTATGTGTGTGTGTGTGTGTATGTGTATACATATATAACAAAAATTTACATCTTTATAAATACTAGCATTTATAAATAACAAATCTATCTTCTCTTCCTGAGATGGAACATGAGGTTCCATCTGGAGGCTCTCCAGGCAGAAAATGATAATAATAAGAAGAGCAGCAGCACCCTCAGTAAGAACTTCACATACTCACGGTGCTAAGTGTTTATACTTACTAGCGGCCTTATACAATTTTAACAAAATATTATGGGGTATTTTTTAAATTCATGTTTTATAGATGTGAAAACTGATGCTTCAAGATGTTAGCTGCTCTCCCTAGATGAAACTGTTAAGAGGCAGAGCAGAGTTCGACCGAGACTGACTTCCATTCCAGGTTACCCAGGACAGCTCTGTTCTATGCTTGCTTTCTTAGTTAGTTCTTGATATCAACTGCTTTCACTCTCAAAAAGTGTGCAGGTTGAGATGACAAATTATATTGTCATCCAAATTTTAAAGCAAGTTTGTCTCAATGAATGGTCCTACCCCACCCCCTCTTCTAATGCATGATTCTTATGTTTTCCCTTTTGGTTTCTATGTTAATATGCAAGAAGATAACATGAACATAGAGTCTGTAACCATATGACAGGTAGACTAGATCATTAGTAAGGGTTTACCCAGATAGCAGGAAGAATGTTCACTTTACTGTACAAAACTGTACAAATGAATTCTAGGAAATTTGGTCCATTTGGAGTTGGCAGACCCCTTTGGGTTTTTTTTTTTTTTGTTTTTTTTTGTTTTTGTTTTTTTTAACAGGCAGCTTGCTATTTGAAACCTTATCTTAGTTTTAGGAGGGCATCATTGTGCTCTACCTGCATTTGATCACAACCTCTGTTATCTTTAGTACAATTTAAAAAATATGTTCTTTTATACCTTTCATTGGGTTTGGAGAGAGTTTATTGTAAAGGATACAATATGGAAAATTTTAAAATTTTCTATGGTTTTCAGTTTAACCGTGGGAGGTTTTAAGCCAGAAGAATAACACACGATGGCTTATTCGGTCAGTTGCAAATAATTTTTGTCCAGAATGGAAAATTATGAAAACTAAAAAAAACCTCCTTTTTTTAAAGGAGACCCAGATAGCCATAGGGAACACCCCATAGCATTCTAATCAGGGCATACTAGTTCTACCAGCTGTTAACCTGTTAAACTCACAGTCTCGCCTCCAAGCTCCAACTCTTGCCTCTCTGCAGTGAAGCAGAAGCTTAAAGGATATCTTGTGCTCACATCTCAGCCTTGGAAAACCAAGCTGTGTGCGAGCTAACATGTACATCAGACAGAAATCACTAATCAGGAGAGAGGAGCCAGGGGAAGAAGGGAGTAGCTATGGAGAGAGAAGCCGAGAATCCTAAAGATGCCTGAGAGATCTCTGACGGAGGAGCTAATCTCCAGAGCTGCCTTGGTTTCTGACAACATTTCAGTTTCAATTCATGTGTTTCCTTACAAAGCCCTCTATTTGCATGCATTAACTTAAATGACATTTTCTTCCTTGTCATTAAGAGAATCTAACTGAAATTAAGAGGCACAGCTATAATTACCCGGTTCTTTCTCATAGACCACAAGATCATTGGGTGAATAGATCTGAGGAGGCAATGCATCTTTTGGAGAGCCTGTTTTAGAGAGGAAGAAACAAAAGAGAGATGATGTTAAATCATGTAGCCCTCATCTCTCATAACCCATTTCCAAGAGCAGTTCTTTTGTAAAGTTTGCCCAACTTCCTGGCACAGTTTGTCAATTCTTCTTGCAAAAGCCCACAGCTCAATGGAGAGTCATTTACAACACTTCATTCATTTCAGACAAGCAAAGAGACAAACAGAACATGAAAAGTAGCCTCCATGTTTTTGGATGGAGATTCAACCAGTGTTTTTGCTTCCCAAAGAGTACATGAAATCCCCTTCTCGGATTTTAAAATAAATTGTTTTCACGTCTTCCTCAATTGCTTCTTTTCTAAATATTTCTCCAGAACATGCCCCAGGTATCTAGTATAGGACCTGGTTAAAGAAGTAAATATTAAATGAATGAATAAGTAAATGGAAAATTCAAAACCACAATTGTGAGGCCAGCCCATCAGTCTATCCAATGCCTCTGGCAGTTGACTGCTTGTTCATAGGACTGCTGCTCTTTATAACATTCTGTATTTCTAAATTGAAAGAAAAATACCCTGAAGGGGTTTTATAGTGTAGTGTTTAAGAACAAGCTTCAAATATTTAACAACCAGGGCTCTTATCCTTACTTGGCCATATACTAGCCATACAACTCTGGTTTTTTGCTTAATCTTTGAGAAGCTAATTTTCCTCACCTCTTAAATGAGGATAATTAAACTCACTGCACAGGTTCATTAGAAAAATTAAATTAAGTCATGCATATTAAATTAAGTAATGCATGTTAAAGCATCCTACTGGTATATAGTAAGTACTCAGTACTTCACAGCTTTAAAAACAAACTTGTGTTGCTTGAAAGTTGGATTAGAACCCTACCACACATCAGTGTCTATCAACTTCTCTATCTATAAATCAAGGTGAGCAAGCATGCCTGTTCTCAACTTCCCCAAAACAAATGTGTTTAAGTATCTGTATCAGAAACAATTGCCAAGACAGATTTAAGGTTAGATTATTCATTTGGCTTACAAAGCCCATTTGTGTTAAGTTCTAAACTTAGTCTGGTTTTTCTTCTGAATTAATTCCCAGCTCAGCATTATTCTAAAAGTAGGCAAAGGAAGAGGAGAGGTGATTACAAAATTTTTCAATTTGAATTTTATTTGCCCTATTATGTTAGAGCCCTTAAAAATTATGCCGAACCTGGTATCAGGGTAATAGAGAAAGCACTGCACCAGAATCAGAAACTTGAGATCTGGAAATCACTTCTTACGCTAACTCACAGAGCATCTCTAAACAGATTACTTTGTGTTATTGGGTCTTGACGCTTCCATCTATGAAAAGATGGGGTGTGAAAAATTCTCACTCTGATACGCTCTCATTTTTAGTATCATGGGTACAATGGTATTTAGGGCTCTCCCCTAAATGCTGACACTGGTTCTCTCGATTTCTGGGTTTGATGGGAGTCTTTTGACTCTGTCTGGACATTGTCTTTCTACTTTCTGAATTTCTCGTCCCCTGTTCTCTCAACCAGTGCAAAGCAATGATTAAATACCACCAGCAAACAGTTTTGGCTACCCCAATTCCAGTCCACAGGAAGAGTTGATTGAATTCAAATACAACACTTTTTTTTTTTTTTACATTAATTTTAACTACTTAATTCATTGAGTCTCTGCTGTTTGCCTGAAACTGGACTCACATAATATGTATATTATTTCTAATATTCTCAGCTATACTGATTGTTAAGTACTCCTAGTCCCAGAGTACAAATAAGGAGACTCAGACCCTGATCAAAGTCATATTGCTAATAAATAGCAAGGGTAGGGGCACCTGGGTGGCTTAGTGTGTTAAGTCCCTGCCTTTGGCTCAGGTCATGATCCCAGGGTCCTGGGATCAAGGCCCCATCGGATTCTCTGCTCAGCAGGGAGCCTGCTTCTCCCCCTCTCTCTGCCTGCTGCTCTGCCTACTTATGATCTCTCTCTCTATCAAATAAATAAATAAAATCTTATAAAATAAAATAAATGGCAAGAGTACAAGCTGAATACAGATACCTCTGGCACTCTTTTCATTCCCCAAACTGCCTTCATTCATTCACATCCTCTTTCATTCAGTAGACCAACAGTTATCGAATCCCTACTCTGTATGCAGAATTACTGTGGCTCTAGGGATAGTGCAGGGAACAAAAAGAGATAAACCTCTTCCCTCATAGAATGGACACACTTGTTTGTAATAAACTATCAAGAGCCAAAACAGAGTTATTGCATTTTTGTTGTGTGCACTTAAAAATCATGCTTACCTACCACCTTTACAGTCAGAGTCCTAGTGAGATGGAAGGTACGCCCATTTTCTGGGTATGTAACAACACATGTGTAATCTCCATTGTTCGAAACCAAGGCGATGAGAAAACTCAAGTTCAGGCCTTCAGCTACCACATTATTAAAGTTCTGTATTTTCTGACAGCCCTAGAAGAAGTAAAAGAAAAGATGTTCAGCATTTAAATACATGCACAGAAAACATACAAATGCATATACACACACACAACTAATTTTGCACAGAACATACAAATATCTATGCCAGCTGTATCTTTTACAAACTATTTTGGTTGAGTTTTTGATGATGTTTCTGCGAAGAATAAATGTGAAGTTTCATTATACTTTCTACAAAAGGAAAATAGGACTTCTAACTGAAATATGGATTCTAAAGTACAAGCTTCCTGTCTCAGGATCCTATATTTGAATTTTGGAAATCCATGTTAATAGTTAAACAAGGTTACCAAAAAAAATTGTTAAACAAGGTTAAAGTTTTGGAAAACAACTTAGGCATCTTAAGGAAGTTCATGTGCTGCTATTTAAGAAATGCTTATTTTTCATTTTTCCACATTTGTTTAGTGATTATATTAATTTGGGAAGCCAGCCACTCTGATAATTGAGGTCTCATGTTAGGTGCCTGGTTTCAGTGTTTGTTGTTGTTTTGTTTTGTTTTATTTTGTTTTTTCTCTCTCTTTTTTTTAAGGTTTTATTTATTTATTTGAAAGAGAGAGAAAGAGAGTACAAACAGGGGGAGGGACAAAGGGAGAAGCAGACTCCCTGCTGAACAGGAAGCCATCCAGACAAAGGGCTCAATTCCAGGACCCTGGGATCCTGACCTAAGCCAAAGGCAGCCACTTAACCTACTGAGCCACCCAGGTGCCCCTGGTTTCAGCATCCTTGATGGCTCTGTTGAATCTCTCTATTGGTCACTGACAAACATTTTTGGCATTTCCTTCTACTTATCTCATTTTCTTTTTACAATTCAATATTACAGACTTCAGAATCTAAAATGAAAAGATATTTTATAAGTCTTATCAACAGTTATTTATTTCTACTCCAAGTTATGCTTTTATATACTTCTACTGATTTGTAAAATTTGGAGATTGAAATACCTCACTCATCATAACTGGGATCCGGGGCACTTGGGTGGCTCAGTGGGTTAAGCCTCTGCCTTTGGCTTAGGTCATGGTCTCAGGGTCCTGGGATAGAGCCCTGCATCGAGCTCTCTGCTCAGCAGGGAGCCTGCTTCCCTTTCTCTCTCTCTGCCTGCCTCTCTGCCTACTTGTGATCTCTGCCTGTCAAATAAATAAATAAAATCTGAAAAAGAAATTTAAAAAAAACAAAACAAAACTGGGATCCTGTTCTGGCTCTCTGAGCCTCACTAATTGGCTTATATTGTTTTATTTGTTGTTGTTGTTTTTCCTCTCAAAGAAAAAAATACATCAACTGTCCAAAAATTACATGTGGAACATTCGCTTTTAGAAAAACTTTTTTTTTTTAAATCATTAATTAATCTGTGGCAAAAATGAACTGGGTTATGCCCAAGGTCCTTTAGATCTCGAAAATTCAGGAAGGTTATTATTGACTTGTACTTTAGATTTACTGTATCTACATATGTAACTCTGATTCTTGAATATGTAAGGTTTTTTTACTTCAATTCCTGTAGCATGTGTTTTGAAATATGACAGTTACACTGAGTGGCATATTTTGCAATCCTTTGTCATAGGAACTATGTCTTTTAAGAATATCGCTACACTTTTGACTCATGGAGATGATCATCAAGAGGAAGCTGTTATATGCTCAGTTATTTTCTGAATGCAATTTATCTTGTTTTGATAAGCAGTGTTTCTAGACACTTGTCACATCAGCAAAATATTTCAATCCTCGTAGGTTATCACAAAGTATAAGGCCACAGAGACCTGTACTCTTCTAATGAATTTATGTCAGATTTGGTTTAAATTGAGTTTAGACTATCTATAGAACTCTATCTGATTTTTGTGGCACCTTTCATTTAAACAGTTCAAAGCTATTTTCTTCTCTCATTTGTTAGCTTAGCTGTTCTTAAATCCCCATGAAGTAGACAGATCAGACTAAATATGCTCTAGTTTTGCAGGTGAAAAAAAATAATGAGACAGACAGATAAAGAGATATTCTAGATAACACAGAGCAAAGCTAAAGCTCAGTTTTCCAGACAGATGAACAAAAGTTTTACACTAGCTTCTTAACTAAGAATGAACACCTCTCCTTGGGCTGGAAAAATTGCATGGGCACATGTATTTACATGCACTCCATTATCCCATCTGACCTTTATTCCAAACTTAGCAAGTCTGGAATGCTTTTATGTTCATTTTATAGATGAGGGTATCAAGGCCTAGAAAGGTTAAGGGATTGCCACTGTCATAGAGCTAGGTAGTGTCAGAGCTAAAATTTACATCTGGATCTACCTGTTTTAAGGCCCTTGTTTTAAGTCCACCTGACACTGTCTCCCTACCCTATCCTGTGGCCCTGCACATATCCCACACCCAGGCCAGCCCCAGTGTTAATAGTGTGCTATGTCTCTATCACTTAGACGAGGTGGATTCCCACAATTCATGATAAAGTGGAAAACATACTGCTCCGGATAAGAAGTTAAAAATTACTACTGCCCTTGTCAACAGCACTTCTTAAGAATGTACTAAAAGAAACTTATTTCTTTGACTTATCAAGTATCACTTATGTGAAAACTATTTAAACACATTTGATTTAAGATTTATAGTATGTGCTACAAATATGAAGAAACACCCCTAACTCAAAGCCTTTTCATTCATTCACTCATTAGTTCATTCATCCTTGATTATGAATCATAAGCCATGTACCAGGCCACTGTTTGAGGTTCTAAGAATATAGGATTGAGTAAAACAAAGGGTCAACTCTTATGGACTTATCATGAACAGAGAAACAGAGCAAGCAAGGAAAATGGTACAAAATAGCTGTGTGTTGATCTCTTGCTAGCTCTCTTTTTTTTCTTTCTCTTAACTAAACCCATGAGCATGAACTTGAAATTCGGGCTGGATATGCTTAAGGGTATTCAATGGGCCCGTGAGTCGATGGTGTAAGTATGCTTTCTTGTGAGATTTTCTCTTTTTTCCAAAAAGGAAAAAAGAGCTGCTTTGTCTAGAAAAAAAAAAATTTTCAAATTAAGGAATATTCCCAAAAAAATTAATGGAAAAGTTTCAGGTCTGATCTACTATTCAGAAAAAGCTGGCCACTCAAAAAATGTAAATTAACTAGTTTTAACCAAAAGAAGTATAAAGAAAAGAAATACAAAAAAGCCACTTCAAAGTTATTAGAGCTATAGCATGTTGGAAAAGGATATAAAATAAATATTTTACATTCTAAGCATGCACGTGCATGGCAGGGGTAGATCTGGACATTGGTGAACTATAAATAACCATTAACTTTAGCCTATCACATGTGATGAACTCTAATTCTTACAAGCAGTTGCATCTCTAGACCCTTCGGCACACGTACCTGAGACACACAGTATGTTTTTAACCACAATAAAGTATTCCTAAAAATAAATACTGCAGATTTCAAAATCATTTCTTTGGAATCAAGGGGGAAAAAAAGATTTGAACAAAAATCTAGATATCCAAAGAATTAAAAAAGAAAAAGTTTCCAAATACAATAAATGATTACTGGTAAGTTGATTTCTACTGTGAAGCAAACACTCGTCTGAGTAGAAAATAAGTCATCCACTTAGTTGACCAATCAGTTCCTCATTTTGAATTCAAAAGAGAGAAGTTCGACAGGAGATAAACGTTTCTAATACGTAGTGGTAACCATAGCAACCTACCGCAATATATAGGTAAAGAACAGCACGAGAAATGACTCTGAGATCTTTGAGAGGAAATAAACCGCGTGCTGAAGCATGGGGGGGTGAGTGAGGGGACGTTGTGACTAAAAAAGGACAGATATTTCCATTCAATAAACCTACAACTTTTAAAGAATTGTAGGAGGGCACAAGAATGGAAAAGGTATGGTTCCTGACGTAGAGGCATGCGGTCTAGTGCAGAATTGCTACAAATACAATCAGAAGCATATTGGGGTGGGGAAGTGAGGGAAAAGATTAAACACAAAACATTTAGAAAAACTTCCTGGAGGAGGAAGATGTGGGTCTGATTGTTAAATGGCAAGTAGAATATCACCAGCTATGTGGGAGGAGGGGAGACTTGGGGAAGTGACACCCTAGACATGGGGAAAATGTGAAAAAAATCCCCTGCATGGGATGTCTGCCTGGCTCGGCTGCTGAAGAGTCTGCCTCCAGCTCTTGAACCCAGGGTCTTGGGATCCAATCTTGCATCAGGATCCTTGTTCAATGGAGAGCTCTTTCTCCCCCTGCCTACAGTTCCCCGGGCTTATGCTCTCTCTCTCTATCTCACTCCCTGACAAATAAATAAATAAATTTTTAAAAATCTCCTGTACTTTTACAGCATTTTACCCTCTGTGTTAGGCCTTAACCAACTTTATGATCTCTTTCCATGCTTATTTCTTCCTCTAGAAAACTAACTCCCAGGGGTATGTGGGAGGTGGATGAGTACTGTTACCTGCATGGGCAGCAACTTGCCCAATAATTAGCACATGGGAAATGCTCAGTACATTTGTGTGGTAGGTTAGAAATATGAGAGAAGGAAAGACACAAGACATGGTGTTGGAAGTTCAAGAGGTATGCACATGATAACAAGAAGATGAATACAAGGATTGTAATACATGGGATGAGGCAGTTGTAGGATGGACAGGGAAACCGGGTGAGGATACAAAATGAGTTTGAGATATAACATTAGAATAGTTACGAATATCTATCGACATTTTTGCACCCAAGATTAAGTTGCTATGAAAAGCATCTTATTTGTTCACAAAGTCTTCTCAGAGTTCTATCCACCAGTCACTTCCAATGAACTTCAGAATTACATCATCCATCATCCAGTGTTTACACAACAAACACTTAATAAAATCCCTCCCGTGTGACAGGTACTGTGTTAGGAGCTGGGCATACTGCAGACAGTAAAAACAGAAATGAACCTTATTCTCATGTAATTTTCCAATCCAGTCCAATTCATTCAATTATTGAATCAGTTCTTAAATACAAAGTATATTGGCCTTGTTTTGGGTTGTGTGCTTGTTATTCAAGGGATAGAAAGAGGTCACTACCCAGTACAGAAGAGAGAAATGCAATCATTACAGTAACAAAGATGAGGTATACCTTGAGTGCTTTGACAATACAGAGTGGGTGATTCATTCAGCCTAAGTCAGCTACAAGATTTCTCAGATGCTTGAATGGGGTTCAAGTTTAAAGGATGGACCTTAATCCTCAGAAGTCCAGAGACTATACATAAAATGCTATGTGTACATATGCATACAAATAATTCAACGTGTATGGCTTGGAAAGAAAATATGATACATACTTCCTTTATACCAAAGGTTAAAAATCACTACATTGGGACTACAGAGAAAGGAAAGAGATAACCAAACTAAGATGTCCATCAGATTGAAACAAGCACCTTAAAATAAAGTCGATTACATAGACCTTGGACTAACCTAAAAATACATGCCATGCCAACAAGAAGGCCAAGTTTGGCATTGTTTCAGACATGTTTGAGATGGTACTATCTCCGAAAAAGCAAAGGTTTTCAATTTTCTGAGAGGTTTTTGTTTTTTTTTTTTTGTTTTTTTTAAGATTCCATTTATTTATTTGACAGAGAGAGATCACAAGTAGGCAGAGAGGCAGACAGAGAGGTGGCGGGGGCGGGGAAGCAGGCTCTCCGCTGAGTAGAGAGCTCAACGTGTGGCCCGATCCCAGGACCCTGAGACCACGACTGGAGCCGAAGGCAGAGGCCCAACTCACTGAGTCACCCAGGCGCCCCCTTCTGAGAGATTTATAAACAATATCTGGCCAATTCCGATTCATGTCACTGAAAGTTAGAGGTGGAGGCATTATTCTAATTTTAATGATCACACTGAGTAAAAGGAAAACCAGCTTTTTGCAAATTGAGATCTGGAATGATATCTATCCTGCTAAATGGCAGCTGAGAGCTTTTCAGCAGCTGCTATCAAGGTAATATCCAACACATCCTCTAAAGTGGTTCCTCTGATCCTCAGTAAGAAGGGGAAAATTGCCTTTGTTTTTACAAGTGCCTCTGGAGAAAACTATTGAAATATCCAGTTATAAAAATGAGAACAAGAAATGATCCAGTAGTATGAAAGTCAGGATGGCTCACCATATTCTAAAGCTTTTGCCTCTGAGTAAATCCAATAATAATTGTAACAACAACAACGGCATCACACTTACCTGTGTCTTTATGTCTATGCATTCAGAAGACCCTATGTGAATAAACATGCAGCCTCCAATTTATACATGTGTTGTGTTTCAAAAGTTCTTTTATAAGCTGGCTATTTGAAATTCAGTAAATCACTTCCAAACCATGGTTTGGTTTCCAGGCTAGTAACAAAACCTGGCTCATTTGACAAACATTTACAGAACATCAATTTAACTCAGAGGATTGTCGAACTAGGGACTATGAATTCTGGCCCAGACTGAAGAACTCTTGGCCATGTAGAAAACAGCAGGACAGAAGACATGCAGAGAAGAAAAATTCAAGCCCATCCCATTTCTCCTGCAATTCTTAAAGAGAAACTTCTGATTTTCTGTTCCCACCAATCCCAGTTTTCTGAGCCCCTTCTGACTTCCCTGAGTGATCGAGCCACTGGTTCTCTTATGGCCCCCAGTCTCCCTTGTGACCTAGCCTGTGTGCAAAGCTGGCTCTGTCCTTCAAAGCGCCTCACACTCCAGAAATAAAGATTGAAGCACCCTCCCTGTGTCATTTCTGAAGAGTATTAGCTTTGGAACCCGACAAAAGTGTGTTCCCAGATTCCCCCATTACTGGCTGGACTGTTTCCAGTAAATTATATAAAATAATTTAAAGCTATGGGACCAGGAAAAATCTCTCAACCACTCTGTACTTGAGTCTTCTTAATGATAAAATGGAGAAAATGACAGACCCTACTCAATGTTGAGAGAATTAAAATAATCAAAATATTTGGAAGAATTCCTGTGCTCAGTAAAAGTTAGCTATTACGGTTTACCTCTCTGAGCCTCTGGTTCCTAATGATATCGACTCTGAAGGATGTGGTGAGTATTACATATAACATATAAAGTACCCAGTACAAGGTATTTTACTAGGAAAATGCAAGAAATGTTAGTTTCCTTTCCCTTTTCTCAATTCATCAGTTTTCACCCTCTGCCAACAGAAAAACAAATTTGCCGGAACTGATTAATGTGCCTTAACTCTCGCAGTTATTACTAAAAGAAACTATTTCTCCAATGTCAAGGTAGGGAATTCAGCTGATAACAATGGAAAGAGAACTACTGTAGGAGAGCCAGGATATCCATGCAGATGCAGGAGGTGACTGTAGAGGGTAGGAAATAGAAAGCAATGTCATCCCTGCTATACAGGGATGGGAGAATCCCCCTGCCAAGAACCCTGATTTTGTTCCCAAGACTGCAGAACTCTCAGGATTAAAGGTATCAGTTGATTACTCCAGGATGGAGAAATAAAAAGCAGCACATCAATAACAACCTTTCCAGAATCAGAGAATAGGAAGGATGTCTTGTTACTGGTTGTCCTCTTAGTCACCTGAACATTGTTGGGGATGTGCCATTGCATTTTCACTGCTATGACTTTTTTTCTTGATTTTTCTATGTTTCTTGTCTTCATTCACCCTATGAACATTCTCTCCAGATTTTGACTTTAGCCCTTATCCTTTATGATTTTATTTTGCATTTTGTCTTTTTCTTAAAGGATTCAACTATCACAGAGATGCATCCAACTCTTTATCTCCAGTTTTGATTTTTCTTCTACTCTCCAGACCCATATACATGTAACCACGACCTACAGGTTGCTGCTCCCTAGAGATCTCACAGATATCTCATTGCCCCTAAACCACTCCTCCTCTGCTGTCCATACCTTGGTTAATAGCACCAACATTCATCCAACCAGAAAAACAAAAAAAAAAAAAATCTAGAAATCTTTGAGGACATAGAGATGGGAAAGTCATAACTTCAACCTCAAGAAATAGTCAATCTCACAGGATACATACATGTACATTTCTCCCTCTTCTTAGAACCAACAATTAATTCTCTTTGGTACTCATACGGAAATTAGAATTCCACTTTTTAATAAGAGTAAAAATTCTTATTTATAAACTTGTCTGAATTAAAGTGTAGGATCTTTTTGGAACTATGCAGGGTAGGACATATATCTTATTCATCACTGTGTTCCCCCAAACCCCTGACATATTGCACCGAATACAATTGATCTTTAACAGCTGTTGAATGTATACATGGATGACAGTGAAACAATAAAGAAAGTGAAAAGTGACATGGAGATAGGCATAAATAAGTTGCTTTGGAATTATATTAGGGAAAAAAATATTTCTAGCTGGAAAGAAGAGAGAACATTCCATAAAGGTGGTAGAATTTGAACTGTTCTAAAGAAAGAAGAGGGGGCCTTCCAGTTAGGTATGCATCAAGAAAAAGGGAAAAAAATAGAATATATAAGGAAATAAAATTAATTTTTTTCAGACCATTGAGTATTCAAAGTATAGGAAAAGTGAACAGGGTTAGAGATGAGAGAACTCAATTGCAGGTAAAGAGAAGAATATTTTTTTTAAATTGGAAAATGCATTATACTTATTAATGTAAAATTGTTAATATTATTCTTTTAATCATTTTTTATGCTGTCTGCTATGGAACATTATGATCATAGAATATACAATGATCAACTGTACCTGTACCTAGCCTCAAAAGTATAAATTCAACCTATGTCTTATTTCATCTACACCCACTCACTGCACCCACCCAAAATTATTGTGAAGCAAATCACAGACATTATATAATTTCACTTGTAAAGATTTTTATGTATTTCTCCAAATGACAAGACCTTGTCTTCGGCAAGCATAACTATAGTATTATTATTTAAAAAGTGACAACTCATTGTATTATCAATATTCTGTTTTCAGAGTTCCCTGGTTTTCTCATAACTTGCTCTATAGCTTGTGTGAAGAAAACACAATCTAATTAAGGTCCATACATTGCAACTAGCTGTTATGTATCTTAAGTCAGTCTTTCTATCTCTCTTTCATTTTCTTTCTTCTTCCTTCCCTCCCTGTCTCTTAATCATTTTACTTTAGCATAAAATATATACAAAAATCACTCAAATGTATGCACAAGTTCATGTATTATTATAAAGCAAATACTTTGTAAGCACCACGCGGGTCCAGAATAGATTGTTATTGGTCACCCCTGAAGGCCTTCCACATGCCCCATGTCAATCACAGCTCTTTTCCTCCCCCGTCAAAGTAGCCACTATTTACACTTTCATGGTAAAATCAATTTCTTATTTTTCATTTATAATTTTATCACCTACATGCCCATCCTTAGACACTATAGTTTCATCCAATGTTAAATGTGTCTTACGTGTCTCAAAACCTACACATTCCCACATCATGCCTTTCTTTTCCTTGTAATTTATTGGTTGAATAATCTAGGACATTTGGCCTATAGAATTTTCCAGTCTGGATTTTGCTAACTGCAAACTCATGGTATAGATCAATACATTCCTCTGTTCTCTCTATATCCTGCAAAATGGCAATAGGATCTAAAGGGTGTTTTGGGTTTTGTTTTTGTTTTGTTTTGTTTTGTTTTTCAGACTCAGGTTTAATCCATTTGGCACAATTATAAAAGTGATATTTTATTCTTTCATAAGAAGGAGTATGTCTAGCTATTCCCTTTCTTATGATGGTATCAGTCACTGATGCTTCATGCTCAGATTTATTAGTTCATTAGGGGCTGCAAATGATTATATACTTTTATAAAAACACATTTCTCTGCACTATTTCATTACTCAGTGCACATTTCTTACAGTAAAAGAAGAATAAATAGCTGATTTTTTCCCTTTACTCATTTTCAAGATAACAAATTGATTTCCTATCATCCACTAAATGTGACCAATTATTTAAAAATATCATTATGAACTTAGGGATTTAAATTTAATTCATAAGATTCAACCCATTGTGATTAATAACTTTACTGAAGCTCAAATTGTTCCATTATTGGCCAACGGAAAACTCTTAAAGTTGGCTCCTAAGTCATTTCATTAATGACTTAAACCATTAGATGCTAACATTTTAAACTATGATTATGAATTGCCTATTTCTTCTTTTAAATCTGTCAACTTTTGCTTCATGCAGTCAGACACACTGCTGCGAGGCACATATACTTGTACTATTTTTATGACTTCCTGATGAATTGACCCTTTTATTATTCTGAAAAGTCCTCTTTATCTCTGGCAATACTCATTGTCTACAGTCTACTTTATGTGTTACTGGTATATCCATTCTAACCTTCCTATTTTTATTCATCATTTATCTTTAATTTTAAATTCCTTCTCCTTTCTACTTTCTGTTCATCTCAAGGCATTATCTATCATGTTCATTTGCTGCTATGTCCCTCTTAGTTTTAGCTTCCTTTCTGAATGACTTATTTCCATCTTCCTAACTTTCTAATTTTGGATGTTTCTAATTCTTATTGATCTATGTTATTATTTCACATCTCATTTCTTAATATCTTTTAGCTCATTTTTTAACTAGTAAGTCACATTATATTCCTCTGGCATGCTTCTTTTTTTTTGGTAGAAATGTTATTCTGCTTCATATTCTCCTTTTTCTTCTCAAGTTTGAACGGGATTTTACCTTGGTTCTTTTATTTTAAAGTTTTATTTTTATCTGTTTAGAGAAAGAGAGCACATGTGAGCAGGGAGAGGAGAAGAGGGAGAAAGAGAATCCAAAGCAGACTCTATACTGAGCGTGGAGCCCGACATGGGGCTCGATCTCAGAACCCCAAGATCAAGACCTGAGCCCCCCAGACACCCGTATCCTGGCTCTTTTTGTTATTAATTTTTATGTTAAATGTGTTTTTTTTCTGGGCTTTTGAATTTGGCAGGATTTTCTAACTTCACAGAGCTCCCTCTTCCAAACTACGATCTTGAGATTTGTTGAGTCTGCTGCTTCAGAACTTCTTACTATGGGCCTCTTGGACTCATTCTCTGTTAGAGAGTAAAACTCTTCCTAACTTCAACTCTTGTTCTCAAACTGGCCCACCATACTTTACAGTAAGGATTGCTGGTTCCTTGTTCTCCAGTCTAGCAGGGACCACATGATTTCCATCTGCCCCTCTTCCCTAGACACTGATTCTATATGTGGTTTGTTTCACTTATGTCATCGAAAGTGATTCTTGTGGCTAACTCATCCCTGAGTTTGTTCTAAATGTTGTCCAGTAGTTTTTAGCTTTGGCATATGTGGGTATGTGAGGAGATTAAAAAAAATAATAATAAGGCTGCTCCCACAGGTGCCATCTTCCAACATCTTCGTTTTTGACTAAATACTTGCCAAGTCTCTCAGATGTGGAAGAGACCACAGATGGGCTGTGCCCACAAATGAGGATAAACATGAGAACACACACAGATAGTAGAATACAGTGCTGACTAATCAAGGAGCTGACATTCACCAGATGAGCGAGCAGCTTCTGACCTCACTTAGCAGTGAAAAGAGCAAGCAGGCATTTCTCAAATGGTATCTCACAGGGAGTTAATAGAAATATGGTAGTTCTAGTTGTCCAGTGAATGTAATTTAGGAAATGGTGAGTTGAGACAAAGCATTCTTCACCACTTCTTCAAAATGGAGCACAGATAAATAAAAATGGCACAAAGTAAAGACGTGGTAAAAGATTTGCATAAAATTATTAAGGAAGAAATAAAAAATCTGACGAGAGAAATCTCAGTTTCAACATTAACTGAAGAGTCAAGGACAGACATTGCCATTTTAGAGAGCATAAGATGCTCCTGAGTTTGCTTACCATGTACCAAGTGATGGTTGGTTTGACAGTGGAAGGAAAGAACCCATCTACATTTGGACATGTGATCTTCTGAACACCATACTCTATATACAGCTTATGCAGTGGGAGTTTCATGGAGGAATTGAAGCAGCTGTCTTTCTGAACCACTTCCAGAGGAAATGCAACTTTGCTGCAGTATGTGGTGTTCCTGAAAAGAGAAATAGCCAATAAATGGGCAATTGCCTTTGCATTGGATTTGATGCAGCAATCACATGAAAATGAGCTAAGTGAAATAATGCTGCACATTGAGAATTCATTTCTATGTGAGTTCACATAGAAATTAAGTGCATTATGGAGGTATTTCCTCTACCAATTTGAGGTCACAAAATAAAAAACAGACACAATTAGCTACTGTTGATATATTAAAATATTTACATTTTAGGATGACTGGGCAATTGCATTTACATTTGAATGTCCACACAGGTCATTTAGTCTGCCTAGGGGGCTCTTCTCCTCCCTTATACAGGGGATAATTTTCAGCCTCATAAGATATATTCTCTGACTTAAAAAAAAAAAAAATAATGGACAGTGGTAGGATTGATTTTTCTGGTTTCCAAAGTAAAATCTAGATGTTATCCTCAGAGGAATATTGAAACAAGAATACAAGTGGTACAATCCTGGAGGATGAATCTTAATTTATAGCCCTAAGACATCAATCAGTCCACCTTACATATGGAGGCTTTCCATGCCATCCTCCATGCACCCCATTTCTAAATTAGGGTTCTCATTCTCTGAGTACCTCAGACATTTCCTTGATTGACTTTATCATAGTCCAAACAAGGGCATGGTCACATGTAACTTCTTTTGTTCTTTGCATGTAGTACAGTGTCTAAACTTTCAGTAGGCACTAACTAAATGTTTCAAAAATAAATGGAATGGATGTAAAACATGCGTCCGTGCACAGGAAAACAATAAAGAGAACACAGATAATAAAAATAACTGATTTCTTAGGGTTATGGGTAAATGGGTCGTTCACTGCCTACCCTTTTTTGTGATTTCAATTCAAAGTGCCAAATACATATAGATATTCATTAAGTAATTAATTGAGGCTAACTACAGTGAAATGGGGGATGCATTTCCCTCGCAGGATGGGAAGAAGAGATGTTTAAAGATGACTTAGGACAATGATAATAAGGTGAGAAGGGACAGTGGCAGCTATAATCACCACCTAAAAATAGCAAAAGGTCGACCAGGTGGAAGAAGTATTCTATAGGTGGACATTATACAGGGGGTAATTTTCAGCTTCATAAGATATATTCTCTGACTTACAAAAAATAATGAACAGTGGTAGGACTGATTTTTCTGGTTTCTAAAGTAAAATCTGGATGTTATCCTCAGAGGAATATTGAAACAAGAATATAAGTGGTACAATCCTGGAGGATGAATCTTAAATTATGGCCCTAAGACATCAGGCCTTTGATTTTACACGGGTCAGTTCAAGGACATTCTCCACTTAGGAATCGCCTCAGGACTGTGGGAAGCTTCTGGTATCTCCACAAGACAAGCTCACTTCTAGATTTTCTTTAGGGACAGAGAAGATAAGCAGACAGGTAAACTGAAGAGATGGCCATCTGGAAATTGATAAATCACACTAAAGGAATACTCAGGCTTTAACAGCCATGCTGCTCCCATAATGTAAAGGTTAGAAAAGTTTGAGGAAGAGCTCTAGATAAGTAGGAAACAGAAATAGAGTTAATGAAACACTAAAATGCAGAGAAGAGAACAAGGTCATCCAGAAAGCTACTGATGACGCTTTCCCAGCTATTTCTGATGTCCACCTGTAACAGATTAACAATTTCCAAAGATGGAAAGGAGATTTTAGGCTGCTTTTCTCATTGGGTGGATACAGATGCCAAAGCTCTCAGACACAGAGTGACGTGCCTCAGGTCACCAGCTGAGTAGCATAAGGGCTGGGATGCCAGCCTGGTTTCTGTGTCTTTCCTCCCATGCTCTTTCCACTATAATCTGTCTTAACTTCTCCTACAAAGCTGTCTTGGGCATAAAGAGTGGACAGTGCTCTTTGGAAGCCTACATACTAGTCTAGAGTTCATTCCAATAAAACTAAAGAATCAGGTGAGATCCTCAAAAGGGCCTTCAGAGGTTCCAAGGGACTCCCAAGGCCACAATAATGAAAATGCATTCTGTGACAGAGAAGTCCTTTTTCACTTAATCGTAACACAGCTTGGCTTAAATACATCAAAATGTAGTCACATTTCTCTATCAGAAAATGGTCAATATCCATGAGAGACAAAGGACATTCAGAAGACCGTGTGGGACTATCTATTCTTGTGTTATTCTATGCTGTTGTATCGTTTCATCATTCAGCCCTATTGTTATGGGCCGAATTGTGTTCCCCAAATTCATATGTTGAATACTTAACCTCCAGTAATTCAGAATGTGACCATATTTGGAGACAAGTCTTGAAAGAGGTGATTAAGGTAAAATGAGTATGGTGGGCCCTAATCCAATATGATTGATATGCTTATAAGAAGAGGAGAATAGGACAGAGATGATGCAGGGGGTCGATCATGTGAAGAGACGGAAAGAAGATGGCGGTCCACAAACCAAAGAGAGAAATGAGACCAACCCTGCCAACACCTTGATCTTGGAATTCTAGCCTCCAGGACTGCAAGAACACAAATTTCTGGTATTTAAGCCACTTTTCTGTGGTATTTTGTTTTAGTAGCCCTAGCAAACTAATAGGTGCATACTGCACCTATTAAACAGTAGAAACTGTATAAAAACAAAACAAAAACAAAAACAAACCATAATCCACAAACCAGATGGGAATTTAAAAGACAAAGTAAGTCTTGGAAGCTAAAAGGGGACCTTGGGAAAAGAGTAGCCAAAGATCCAAGCCTTAAAAATGACTATTCTTTAGAGGGGCCTCAGTTGTTGTTGTTGTTGTTTTTCCTTCTAAAGATTTTATTTATTTATTTGACAGAGAGAAAGAGAGAGCACAAGTAGACAGAGAGGCAGGCAGAGGTTGGGGGAAGCAGGCTCTCTGCTAAGCAGAGAGCCCGATGTGGGGCTTGAACCCAGGGCTCTGAGATCATGACCCGAGCTGAAGGCAGAGGGCTAACCCACTAAGCCAGTCAGGGGCCCCAGGGCTCAGTTTTTAAAAGCTTATTTATTTATTTATTCATTTATTTTCAGAACAAAAACAGTATTAATCTGTGGTAATAGAAGAATAGGTATATTATGGTTTAAAATGCAAAATCTATATGAATTTTCAAGATTCAACAAAGTGGATTTGAAAGAAATTTTGCAGTATTTGTGGGGTTCTTTGGATTATATTCTTAGATTCCCAGTGATATGGTGTTTATTTGCTTTGAAAGGCAATTTTGGTGAAAAAGTTTGAAAGGTATTATTCTAAATACATTTGGTATCTCCCAAATATTCTTCTTCCATAAGGCATCCTAAGGCTTTCTTCTGTATCAGGGACATCGGAAGATGCCATGAACAACAGAAATGAATGGGTTCTGCTCTCTACTGTGCTCATTGTGTAGGGAAATAGATACTTTCCGGTGAGGCAGAAATGCAGGCAGGTTCTAATATCAGGGAAAAGGAAAAAAATAAACAAGGCTCCATCATTAGATAATCCTGATATATGTCAGGGTTTGAAAAGGAACTAGTTATGGAGAAAGAGCTCAAGAGTGCAACCGTTTTCTCTGCACACCTCTTGGGCAACATCTGCTAATCCACTGAGGTGAGGTGTAACTCTTTCTAGATGTTTCCTTCCCTGCCATAGCTTCATAGCAGATGCATCCTCCAGAGAAAAGCCCAAGAACGAAAGGGAAAAGAGAAAGTCCCCACCAAGAATCAAGCTACCTTAGCATGCAGGTGTAGTTGCCGGTGTCGTTGAGGAGGGTGGGTCGGAACCAGAGCACATCTTTCTCCTTACTAATGCGGTTGTCAGGGAGACGGAAGTTAATTGGCTCCTCCAGGTCCCGGTCCTGCCTCGTCCAATACCAGATCAGAGTCAGGCCAGCTGAGTGGGCTGTGCTGTAGTTGTATTTCAAGAAGTGTTCAAAGAGTGGGCACTTGAGGCGAGCTGGCTCATCTTCAAACACTTGGATCTGCCTCATGGTATCTAGTCCCCAGTCATCACAGCGTTCTGGAACGATCAAAAAGGAAAGAAAGGGCTAATGAGTCACCTCATGTTAAAGGCCTTCTCAGGACACCCAATCTTTTCCAGGAACCCCCCTGTCTGGTGATGTTCAGTAACCTCTCTGTAATAATTGCGTGTAACGGGCACTGTGGTATGAAGAAATGATTTCTGTATCTTCCTTTAGCATCTTTTCATTACCTCTTAGATAATGACTTGATCTGATAACTTGAGCTTGTCGTGCCCCATAAGGTATGGGGGAGAATCTCACCTGAAAAAGAAATCATGTGCTCTTTCGCCCTCTGGAGACAGAGGAGGTTCTGAGGAGAAAATTGTAACTGAAAAGATAACCCTCCAAGACTCTCGGTTCTTCCCAGGTCTCCTGATTTGGGGGCTAGATCTGCCCAGACAAAGATATCTATCTACATCATAGTCTCAGGAGCAAAACTATATATGTAATAAATAAAATGAAGTTTGTCACTAAAGTTTATGGTTGCATATTAAGACAACATTTTTGTGGCAGCAGATAATGGAGAGAACAATTAAATTTTTGGAAATTTAATTTTGATAAAAGCAAAGAACTGGAAGCTTTATGACTTGCAGAAGGATTTGCAAGCAATAAATCCCTACGTAAGTAATAGATCTCTGAGAAATTTAACAAACTGGCTTTTCTGAGACTCAACAAATTACTATTATTTATAATTCCTATGCCTTTAACAAGAAACACCTTTTACAATCCAATATACAAAGAAAGAATTGGGAAGATCAAAATGTTGTTCACACCAATACAAACGTGATAGTAATTTTTTAAATAAAACATCTATCTTACCAGATTCTTCAAATACATTTTCATTAAAGATATGAAGTTGCAGAATCAGTTCATTCGGTTTATAGGATATTACAACCACAGTTTTTCAGATACATAACGTTAGATGGAATATATACAACCACTTTCACTCCTTTCTGAAACTCCACTAAAACCAAAATAATGTTTTCAAGACTTAACCCCAAGAAAGAGCAAGAGCAGGAGAAAAGCTAGTAACAACATCAAAATTGACAAACTGTAACCAGTTCGGCCCATTTAAATACTTTGCTTTGTTTTGTTTTTCATCTATTTATACACCATGGCTTTCATCCTGTCTCCTAGAGCTGAGAAATGATATATTTTTATCAAATAAAAGAAATGCTCAACTGTTTTAAAAAATTAAAATTAATGGATAAATCCTCAACCTGTAGGGGAAAATTGGGGAGCACACCAAAGAGCAATTCAGAATATGGGGAACACCCAGAAGGAACTGCCAGCCTCACAATAAGGAATCACTATTGCCATTTGCCCATTATCTCTGGGTTCTCCTTCTAAGCATATTGTAAGAATCTACTTTCCTGCTCTTTTGGAGGAGAGCCCATGTGACTGAGTTTGGCCAATAGGATGTAGTGTCACTTGTGTTGCTATCTTAAGGGCTCGAGCATATTTTACCGTGCTCCCTTTTCTTCTGCTCTGACAAATATAAAAGTGCAGAGACTTTAGTTTGGGTCCCTTGATGTAAATAACATACAGCAAAAGAAGGAAAAAAAAAAGAAAAAAAAAACAGAAGAGATCTGTCAATTAAATAAGTTGACGAAAATAGACAACCCACAAAAATATTTTCTAAAATTATGGAAAAAGAGAAGATTCTAAAAACTGTTAAAGAGTAAGAAAAGAGACCAAAAAATGATTACATAGAAAAGACAGGAATCATGGGGCGCCTGGGTGGCTCAGTGGGTTAAAGCCTCTGCCTTGGGCTCAGGTCATGATCCCAGGGTCCTGGGATTGAGCTCCGAATCTGGCTCTCTGCTCAGCAGGGAGCCTGCTTCCTCCTCTCTCTCTCTGTCTGCCTCTCTGCCTGCTTGAGATCTCTGTCAAATAAATAAATAAAATTAAAAAAAAAAATACTTGGCTACCACAAGGTTTCCAGACTGGAAACTTTAAAAAAAAAAAAAAAAAAAAAAAAAAAGAAAAGAAAAGACAGGAATCAGAATGGCTATGGGAATTTCGAAAAAACAAGACTAGAAGCTAGAAGATAATGAAGCAATATAGGTGAAGGGAAATTATATCCAAACATGAATCTAAATCCAAGGAAACAATCAGCTGTGAAGGTGATGCTTTCAGACACATCAAGACTCAGTAATTTTCCTTCCCATAAGCTCTTTATCAGGAGGCTTCCGAGGGACATGTTCCCAAAATGGGGGGGGGGGGGGGAAGAAGAGAGAAAATTATGGGATTGAGGAAGAGGGGATCCAATTCAAGAGAGAGGGGAAGGAATTCCCCAGAATAACAATGAAGGAGATCCCAGGCTAACAGCTATGCAGCAGGGTTTGAGGTGAACCAGTGTAAGTAAAAGGTAATAGAAATGTCCAATTCAAAAAAGAATAATTGTGACTAATAAATTATCTGATGAAATTAGCACTGTGGAAAATTATGCTAAAAGGCAATTATAAAGTATGAAAACAGTTACCCCAAAGGTCCAAATTAAAGTAAGCTTATGAAGTCAAGGCACTTAATAACTTCCAAAAATAAGGAAGTAAACATAATCATAGTTCATTAATATGTGAAGGCATACTCATTAAATGATTATTGATCTAACCAAATATTGTAGTATTATTAGCTGGAGAGGAATGGGTAAGGAAGGGAGAGGGGATGGCCATTTAAGAGAGAAAAACATCAATGAGATGTTTATTAACTATGGACTATAATTAAAAAGTGAACAAAATAGTGTCCAGGGTTGACTAAATGAAAAATAGTAATATACACAAGTTGATTAAGAAAATACAGATAGGAAATGCTAGAAGAAATAAATAAAATACTTAAAAGTGGTAGCTTCTGAAGAAGAGAGCTAACAGATGTGAGGAAAGTTGAGGCAGAAAGTATTTTTTATAAGCCTTTTAATATACTGGTCTTCAAAAACAAAATCTCCATGAATGATTTCCTTTGAACATCATTAAAATAATAATTAGGAAAAGAAAAAAGGAAGGTACGAGGGCATATCCATCATGCAACAAAATTGGCAAAGCCATTCTCAGTGTTTAACCATCCTAATGTATTTCTTCTCTATTAGGAAAAAAACCCTTGATTTCATTTTTTAATTCCAAAATTTGTATCAGTATGTTTTGGCACGACAGTCATTTCATTTTTAAATTATAAGATGATAGTTTAAAAAATAAAGAGAAGCATAGGCAGCTGGGCAGCTGATGGTGTCTGGAACTTCACCATATTATTTGTTATCTGAATAACAAAGATGCTATCTCCCTCTGCATTGCATAAAAACATTCTTTACACTGTTCCTAAAGGCACCTCTCTCAAGAGCTCTGCACAATTTTCCAAATCTGGATGATGGTAGAGGCAAGGCGATTAAATGAAAAATTATCCTCTTTCCTGCTATCCTACTCTCTAAGCTGAAGGCAGAGGCCCAACCCATAGAGCCAACCAGGCTAAGTGATTTAAATCAACACCTCAGAAGTTGATATTTTTGTTCAACTACAGCCCCTTGAGAGAGCAATGGCATCTCTGTGGAGCTCTGCCCTAAGCAGTGGCAGAGATCTAGTCTCCTTCATCCTGTGAGGCTACCGTATTCAAACTTTTCTGGCCCTTGGGGTCTCCATGTGAGGGCAGGCAGGCGAAAGCGTCAGGGATTATGCTGGGAGTTTGAAGTTAAACCATTTCTGGCCTCATTCATTGGCCAGAACCAAAACAAATGGCCCCAGTTCAGCTGCTGAGGATATCCATGTAGAATCCATACGGGCCAAGGAAAACCAGGGCTCATGAATACTTAGACAGTCTCTGCCACTTCTGCCCTTGTGGTCACCAGAGTTCCATTTCATACTTCCTAAGTTGGTGAGGTGTCACACTAACTTGTGGTTGAGATGTCACACCAGCTCTCTGTTCATCTCCCTTTCCGCAGTGTGCATTCTCCTACTTTTACAGAAGAAAAATTGACCTGTCACTTATCATCTATCTTACTATTAATCATTCCCAGGATGGTAAAGACCTCCAGGGACCAAACAAAGTGACAATTTGTAATATTGGTGTCAGGAAGTCTCCTTTAATCAAAGCACCATTAACCCTCAGAAGGGCTTTCTCTTCCCTCCAGTTTACCAGTGTTCCTGTTAAGAGAGTCATGGCCCGAGACTGCTGTCTACTGGTCCAAGTAGGGGCGATCTGAATAGAGATAGGAGAATAGAATCCGTATGGATTCTACATGGATATCCTCAGCAGCTGAACTGGGGCCATTTGTTTTGGTTCTGGCCAATGAATGAGGCCAGAAATGGTTTAACTTCAAACTCCCAGCATAATCCCTGACGCTTTCGCCTGCCCTCACATGGAGACCCCAAGGGCCAGAAAAGTTTGAATATGGTAGCCTCACAGGATGAAGGAGACTAGATCTCTGCCACTGCTTAGAGCAGAGCTCCACAGAGATGCCATTGCTCTCTCAAGGGGCTGTAGTTGAACAAAAAAATCAACTTCTGTGGTATTGATTTAAATCACTTAGACTGGGGCGCCTGGTTGGCTCTATCGGTTGGGCCTCTGCCTTCAGCTTAGGACATGATCTCAGGGTCCTGGGATTGAGCCCCACATCAGGCTCTCTGCTTAGCAGGGAGCCTGCTTCCCCTCCTCTCTCTGCCTGCCTCTCTGCCTCCTTGTGATCTCTCTTTCTGTCAAAGAAATAAATAAAATCTTTTTAAAAATAAATAAGTAAATTACTGAGACTTGGGGGGGGGCATGTTGTTACAGTGACTAGCTTTTCTTATCTTGACTATTAAAAGATGGCAGAATTTTCCTTCTATAACATAATTCAGTAAGGCAAGCACAGACACATTTTAAAACAGTGTTTGTTATAGGACCTTACATACTAAAATTCAAATATAGATCAGTCACCAAGATTTGGGGCTGATTCCTGAGACTTAATATCTTTTCAATCAATTTAAATGTGATTCATCTGAAAGTGGAAAAGAGATCATTACACCTGGTAGGTATCTCCTTTACAGAATGTTCCATGGGCCAAATGAACATATCTATAAAGTGAATCAGCCTCCATTCCATTAGGGACTGAAAACACACATACCGGTATTCCTAAACATTAGCTAAAAAAGGTATTGAGCTTTTCCTATAGGGTATTTGCCCATTTGGAATTTGTTGTGTGAGTTTTTAAGTTTCCCTCACCGGCCACCTGAGGGTATTTTTCAAAGCATTTCAAATTATTCAATGACAAAATAAAAATAAAATCTATGGCAACAGGCTGCAGTGTCATGTACTACCAAATTAATTATATGATTCACTGCAGGCACCAGCCGAAGAAAAGACTGGGGAAAAAGGCTGTGATGCAAATCGATTTGTCTCTAATAACAGCGAAGGGAATTTAGCAAGTTATTGGCAGAGAGAATTACCTTTTTGTTTAGAATGTCCTTTCTTACCCCATTGACTCCACAGTAGAAGTCCTCTCTAAATTGGCCTTCAACATGGGGAGCCACAAAGTCATCGTTTCCCTCGGCCAGAGGATTTCTTAAGGCTGAGGCTTGGTGGCACAGAGGACTAATGGAATGTGCAAGCCTCCCAAAGCCAAGTCACTGGAAAATCCAACCCACGCTCCTGACAGCAATTAGCATTTATATAGCAGGGTATACATTTTAACTAATTAATCTCACAACACCCTCTTGGGCTTTCATGCTCATTCCCACATTACATGCCAGGAAACGGAGACAGAGAGATTAATTGACTTACTTTTGCCTGAGTGGTAGCACAAATAAAAGCTGCCTGAACATAGATCTCGGATGCTTGTCCCAAATCTGTGCTCACACATTCAAAGCAAGATATTTCCCACAGGAAAGCTATTCATGTATTTGTATTTATTAAATATTCATTCAGAACCTGCTGTGAGCAAGGAACTGTGCTGGGTGCTGGGGTAGAGAGACATGTAGACTTAAAAATTCAGGGAGCTCAGGTATAGAAAAGAAAGAGGAAAAGATTTAAATATTGAAAGACCTGAGGTAGAATTACATTCCACGAGGAATTATTTGCCATGGGCCCCGTATTTGACATATCACCTTGGACGGAAGCATTTTGTCCCCTCTCAGACTCAGTTTCTGCATGTGTCTCATAGTGCTGAATGGGGATTAAAGGGCGCAGTAGAATGAAAGGAGCTTAGTACCTATTAGGCTAAGTTCGCCTAATAAATCTGAGTAGGTCCCTACCTGTCAGGAAGCTGACAACCTGGGAAAAAAGAAAGACGAATACCTGGTGGAATGAACCAACTATTATAACAGACTTCTAGGCAGAGCAACAGCTATTATATGATTCTATTCTATTCTGTTGGGTGGGGGATGGGAAGGGTAGTCCTGAGATTGCATTGTGATCAGAAACAGTCCCTTTTTTGACATGCTCAACCGGAACTCTGTGTGCTTTAAAAACTGTCCCGTCGGTACATTCTAGGAATCTTACGTAGGCCTGAGGGCAGAGACTAAGAATCCTGGAAAGGCTGGTTTTATAATATATTCTTACAGTTTTGCTTAATTGTGTTTTTCTAAAGGTGTGCGTGGCTTCTCGGGAAAATTGAGCCTGGGACTGTGATCCAGGGAGAATCCAAGGTATAAGCAATGTTGCATGAGTGGCAGGATGACAAAGAGTAAGGCAACAGGTTAAGAGTTGGTGAGTTTCTGAGGCGAGATACAGGGTGCCAGACACAGAAACACTAGCAGGAGCCCTGACAGAAGAGGCGTGTGGCACAGAGCCCAGAGAGCAGCACGATGGAGGATAACAGACAGGATTCAGAGGCAGGCTTTGACACCTTCTGGCTTTATTAATTCATTTAAAAACTACATACTGAGCATCCTGTCCTGCGGCAAATGCTAAAGTCGAGGCTCAGAATACACTGGGGAACAAAACAAGGTCGCATGGAGCTCACATAACACAGGGAGACTGACGATAAACAGTTGACACACTGAGTAAGAAATACATAGCGTATCCAGGAAGTAAGTCAATGGAACAAAGAAACACATAAAACCTGATAAGACAGATCAGGCATGACGGAAGGGGAAGAAGAAAGAAGGAGGAGCATGCAGTTTTAAAGAGGGTAGTCAGGGTAAGTCCCTCAGCCATTATGAACCTCCACTTCCCAAACCAGAAATTCAAGTTCATACTTGAATTTATTTGAATGTACTCTACTCTGTAGAGTAGTTATGAAAACTGAATGAGTCCAAGACATAAAGTACTATACCTAGCAACTGCAAAGTCTATGCACATATTACCTAAGATTAACCTGTGGATTGCCATTTTCTACGGAAAACACTTTCCTCACTCGGGTCTACTGAAGAGACTGCTAGACATGCCCATTTACCATGTGCACACACACACCCTTTTTCAAAAGTATGGGAATTTTTATCTCGGCACAGAGCCATTCAGGATAAAGGCTACATTTCCCAAGCTTTCCTCTCACTTGGAAGTGTTCAGGTGACATAGTTCTGACTAATGGGATACGTTTGAAATTTCATGATCCTAAAACCCCTTCTTGAGAGGTGCTCATGTCTTACTATGTTTCCGATGCTCCTGTTCCCATCCCATTTCTCCCATCCTGATGCTTGGAATATGGATGTTACGTCATGGACCAGGAGAAAGAAGGCCACACTTGGAAAATGGTGGAATGGGAAAGTGAAGGGAGTTACATAAGGTGCTGCCTCACCGACCCTGAGCTTTCTAGCTCTAGACTTTACATGAGAAATAAACTTCTGCATATCCTTGCTCCTTCGAGCATGCCCATAACCTACCAGTGTCACCAGCAGCTTGTGAGCTTGTCAGAACTGCAGATCTTCTGCCCTGCCCAGACTAACAGAATCAGAATCTGCAGTTGAATAAGATCCTCAGATGATTCCTAAGCCCATTAGCATTAGCTACGTATTAGTTTAAACCACTGTTATTTTCTGTCTCCTTCTTCACAGCTAGTCATCATACTAAAGGATAACAATCTTATTTCATCTGTTCAAGTCAGCAAGTTGTTGACCACCTGGTAAGTCTACCTCTTTGATGGACTACATGTAAAAACATATATTTGCTTTTTGTCTCTCCATGGAAAAAATATTTTAAAATACCAGGATAATTTTCCAGCAATGTTATGTAGTGAAAAACCAGTTAAAAAAAAATTTCCTAGAGTAGGATGTAAGTAGAAAAAATACCATTAAAACAGATTTCTTTCCTTTTCTTTTCTTTTTTTTTTTTTTTAAATTCAGGGAGAGCTACTCAAGCAAAGGTCTAGAAAGTGTTTCTGAAGTTCTGTGGTTATCAACTAAACTATCAAAAGAAGAGAGAGGAGTTGGGGTGGGGGAGGAAGAAACCGAGTGGCTCTGAACATCCATCAGACATCCTCATGTCGCTTGTGCTGTTCAACAACACTGCGCTAATAACTCGGCAGATGGTTTTCCTGGACCAGATAATTAGACATACCTTACTCCCACCAAAAAAGGGAGTTTTCTTGATTGAGTAATTTGAAGAAAATGAGAAATAGCCCTGAGCAGATGATAAGATTCGCCAGATAAGGAAAGAATGCCAAATTCAGAAAGCTGGTTGACAGGGGCAGGGGGTAGGGGATCCACAAGCCTTAATTTTGCAGGTGTCATCAGAGTTTGTTCCCGACTGTGTGACACTCCTCCCTGCGGCACAGGACATTCATCTTGATGCTGACCTGAAGACTGCTATTTTATATCAATTGAAAGGGGTGAGTCTGGGGGCATCTGGGTGGCTCAGTCAGTTAAGTGTCTGCCTTTGGCTCGGGTCATGATCCCAAGGTCCTGGGACTGAGTCCAGCATCAGGCTCTCTGCTCACCAAGGGGGTCTGCTTCTCCCTCTCCTTCTCCCTTTGCCCCTCCCCCCTGCACATGCATGCTCTCACCCCAATACATAAATAAAATCTCTAGAAAAAAGATGGGGTGAGTCTGGCCAGTTTAAAAACAAATGAGGAGAAAATAATTACCAGGCAAACATGAAAACAAAGAAAATAGTGAAAAGGAAGAGGTTAAAAAAAAAAAGGGAAAATGAACCTTCATAGACAAAAACAATCTATGAAGTTTAAATTCAGAATATATACCACTGTAGGTGCTACTTAAAGGTACAAAATCAAATTATCTAAAGCATATCTGAGAGTTGGGGTAGTTCAGAACCCAATTATCATTGCAGGACCAGTACACCCAGAGCTCTGAACAGTTTGGTGTTCACACAATCTGTCATGTAGAGGTTCTTTTCTCTGAGTTTGTGAATGTGAATGCCATGCTCCACAAAGTTGCCCTCATGTCTAAGGACCTGAGGAAACACCCTGGGGTCTCCAGAGAGGTTTCCAGTCCCTGGGTCTAGAGGAGCTGCGGAAGGTCAGCAGGCTCTTCCTTGTCTCCATGAAGTCAGTCCACAACCGGTTTTCAGAGCTCCAACAAAAGCACCCTTAATCATCATGTGTTAATGTCCAAGGAAGGTCCAGCAGCCCCCCTCCTGCTGCTGCACACAATGAGGAAGAACATGGCATAGCATCATCTAATAGCTACCTACAAACATCTCTGTTTCTCTCATCAAACTTGCAGCAGGGGTTAGCAGGCTAAAGAATGGATTCCGGGTGTGCTGCCTCTGTATCATGGTGCCATTATTTTCTTTAAAAAAAAAAAAAAATCACTGTAATGAGCATCCTCATGTGGCTGAAGGGAATGATTTTCTTTGCAGGGCTGTTGTGACAATAAATAAACTGGCTTATGTCAAGTGTGGCACAGTACACTGGGGAAAGTCTAAGCAGTCATTAGCTGGTTTTTATGCCCCCCCCCCAAGCAATTTTTTCTAATCCATGATTAAGATGTAAAGATCCAATTACTATTCTCATATAATAATCAAGCAGCCTTTCACTCGCTATTTTAATTATTACATAATATTTATTCAGGGTCCTATGAATGTCAGCAGCCATAAACAAAATGTAAGAAAAAACATGGTCTCTTGCTTTCAGATTTCCATTCAAGAATCAGATTGTCAGCATTGGAGGTAAAGTTACTTCACCCTTTATCATAGAATCATATGGGTCTTAGAACTAGTCGTAGCTCCCAGGGCCAGAAGAATAGCTGGTAATATCCCATCCCACAGCAGAGTGAAGGAAGCTAAGAGAAAATAAAAACAGGTCTGAGATGGGGCCAACAATCTAGGATAGAGATGGGGAGGGACCAAACCAAGTCTCTTATATCCTGAAATGACTTTCCCGGTGGCATACACAGTAGCTGGTCTCTGGAGTCTGACAATCCCAGTTCAAACCCTTGTCCTGTCACTTGCTTCCCATGTGAGTACATGCAAGTAAATTAAATATTCCCACGGTCAAAGAAGGCAGATCTGAAGATTAAATGAGACAGTGCTTTTAAAGTATTTAGCAAGAACTGTTCAGTGGTCCTCATTATTATTAATATTACATTCCTCTCTTAATTCTAAACTGAGTGTATCCAATTTCAAACTGAAAGTGACCCAGTAAATGTTAACATTTAGCCTACGGGGGCTTACCTCTGACAAAGTGTTTGAGGGCATTAGACCACAAGGCAATTTAAAAAACATTTAAAACAACCTTTTTTTTTTTTTTTAAGATTTTATTTATTTGACAGACAGAGATCACAAGAAGGCAGAGAAGCAGGTAGAGAGAGAGCAGGCTTCCTGCTGAGCAGAGAGCCCGATGCGGTGCTTGATCCCAGGACCCTGAGATCATGACCTGAGCCGGAGGTGGAGGCTTTAACCCACTGAGCCACCCAGGAACCCCAAAACAACTCTTTCATTTTATGAATGGGGCAACTGAGCCCAGAGAGCTAACTTAATAAATGATGTTGAGCTCGTGAGTGGCAAGCACAGAATCACTTCTTTTCAACCCAAATGTCATGTCCTTTCTATTATATCATCTGGGCAAAATAGATATTTCAAATATGTATCTGCAGAAATTATCTCAGTTGGTATTGGGAATGTAAATAGTACAATATTATATTCTGCTTCAAAACAGAGGATGAAATAGGCAAAAAACAAAAATACAAAACAAAATAAAACAAAACCCCTCAGAATATTGGAACAAATAACATTAATGGTGGGCCGTAGGAGTTAACTTTGTGTGCATTCTGCTACACTTTTATTCTTTTCCTCCCTCTCATTCTACAGGTAGCTGCTAATATGCAGATCTTGTCTTTGCTGCTGAAAGTAAAGTAGGTGGTAATGTGGACCGTAATGTGGCACCTGGAAAGAAGGATCCTATTTCCTCATATGTAATAGTGCAGGAAGCAAAACACAAAGTGAATGAAAGTACCTACCACATAGGAGTGTTGACAGGGGTAAAAAAGATCATACACCAAAAAATCCCCCACATTCCTGGGTGCACCTGTATGAACTTAATACATTTTAGCTACCACTATTATGTTGATTTTTACTGATGAGGGAATTAAGAACTAGAAAGACAGCAGAGGACAGGGGAAAGGAATTATTGTGTGTCTTTGTTCATGAGTTTTTATTACATTTTACCAGAGCCAGGGACAGAAAACACAAAATTAAGATTTGAGTCCTAAAATGTGGGAGGCAGGCAAAGCATGGACTGACTTCTTAATTAGCAAAGATGGCTTGAACAATCACTTTTCCACTCAACGGTGTGATGCAAGTGTAAAGCCCTACCCAATGGGTACCTACCCAATGGGTCTTTGTGCCCTCCCTCCCCACATCTGACTTCTCAACTGGAGGTTCAGGGAGACTTGTTCAGTGAAAGCACCCCAAGGGATGTACTCAATTAGGAGCTATACGATTCCTCCACCTCAAGATGCGCAACCATATTCTACACACAACTACAAAGCCAAAGGAAAGAGCATCTTGTGAGCCTTGGCAGCAACCTCCCCAGCAATCCTCAGGAAATTGCCTGGAGTGAAAGGGCGTTTGAGATCTTCATCACCTGCCAGGAAGAGACACAGGCTACAATCTTGCCACTGCATTTAAGAGAGGCATCACCTGTGAAATGCCAGTGCAGTCTCATTCAATTTTAATAATCTGTCAAGCATGTAGATTTTTCTTGAGGCTGGTAGTGACAAGCAGAAGACAAAAGATTCGGGAGAAAGCCAGGGGAAGGAAACATTAGAAGCTGAGAGCATAAGCAATGGAGTTTGGGGACATGTCTGGCTGTGAATGATGAGGGGGTGGTCAGAAGAATTCACAAGGGAGGAGTTCCTAGTGGCTGGGTTTTCAGTGGTCCCTCAGCTAGAGACGTGTCGGCTCCTCAGGAGAGGAAACAGATCTTGGGAAGACAAATCTCAAGATATAATCATGGTCCACATTTCTAAATATTTAAGTCACCTATAATCCCCTTTGCACCTTAGAAACTCTGCATGTTGGAACTGGAAGGAGGCCTTCTGAATCAGCCAGCAACATGACACATTATACAGATTAGGCTTTGAGCCCAGGGGGATGAAGGAGTGCCTGAGGGAAAGACTGGTTAGTAGCAGAGGCAGGATGAAACCTTCCAGAGTCCTAGTTATTTGCCCCCTATCACATTAACTTTCGCCTATGAAACCAACTATGTGAGTTTCACTACACTGACATCAATCAGTCTTTCCTTTTCTTTTTCCCCAGTGTCAGAGGTTGAATTTTTATATGTATATTTACAGTCTGTTTGTTTGTGTGCTTTTAAGTACAGTTGACCCACAAGGTTACATTAGTTTCAGGTGTACACCAGTGATTCAGCCACTCTGCACATTAGGCCCTGCTCACCACGAGGGTCGCCACCATCTGTCCCCCATACAACGCTATGACAATACAGTCAGCTTCTTGACTCACTCTAGTCTGAACGTGGAGGACATTTGCCTCTTCTATACATAGTACTGAAGAGAAAGGGGAAACGACACATCAACTTTTCTAAACTCCAGAGCTCTTAACAACTTAGGAAGCAAAACAGGAGGAGGAACTTCTCATATATGAAGTAAAACCAGTTTAACTCGAAGGATATAAAAGTGTAGAGTGTCTTCTATACTATCCTTCCAATTGTGAGCCCTTTTTCTCATGGCACACTAGTTCCCTCTCTATACACATTCACCATGGTCCATACACTGATGGTCTACCATAGGAAAAAAAGCAAAATAATTACTGTAAAGTAGAAAAATGAAATGACAATGAGAAATTGGTGCAAGATCAGGAAAAGGGTGTGCTGTCCTTGTCACGAGAACAAGGAGCTTCATGGTACAAGTGAAGCGGTCCAGGTCTATATATCTCTGGGGGTGTGTTTATCCAGGTATAAATCCCCAGGCAAAACTGTCCAGCTCAGAATGCTCATCTCTGGGCATTTTCAGCCTCCCAGTGCTAAGGGTTCCCTGCCTCGTGGAGATACTAATAAAGAAAGTCATTGATTAGAAATACTGTTTGCTGTTTCCATACACTTAGAGGCAGGAATATGTTCCACACTCATCAGTTAAGAATCATTGCCTTGTTCTCCCTACCATACATCCAAGATTACAAATCTGTAACTGGATGCATAATAGTTTATATTTTACCTGGCAGTTTTAGACACATTGGTTACAGAAGGAGGCATTGTTGCCCCATTTTGAAGTTTGAAAAGAGAGGCTCTGGAATGATTTGGGAAAGTCACAGTGCTAGCAGGCAGGGGAGCTTTCTGAATCCAGAACCAGTAACCCTCCCAGAGCCAGTTCTTTCTCCATTAATCCTCTCAGGCTCTCTGGTATCATGCTTAGTCCTTTGGTTTCCAGTTTAGAGACTTTGTGTGTAATCTCTTCCCTCTGTTCTTCCCACTCACTTTGATTCTTTATGTCAACCGGCATCTCAAACCATGTTCTTTCCTTTTGTCTTACACCAAACTAGTTACTCAGCCTCTCTTTGAATAATTTATTTGAGAGAGAGAGACAGAATGAGAGAAAGAGAGTACGAGAGGAGAGAGGTCAGTGGGAGAAACACTCCTTGGCAAGCAGAGAGCCCAATGTGGGACTCAATCCCAGGACTCCGGGATTATGACCTGAGCCGAAGGCAGTCGCTTAATCAACTGAGCCACCCAGATGTGTCTTTCTTTGAATAAAGGAATGCAATTTCAGACAGATATTTTTAAACTTCCTTGACATTAAAAATAGTTCCTGAGGTATAAATTGCAGTATTCTCCATAGAGAATAACACCATGGGATCGGGAGACCTTATTTCTCGCCCTAACCCCGTCAGTGTGACCGCCATTATTATTATTATAAGTACCACCACCACCACCTAATAGTGAATGCTTCCCATATGTCAGGTATCAAGTGATGTAATTTTATGACCTCTTTCAATTCCCAAAACCACTCTCTCAGATAGTTTTATTATTGCCCCCATATAATAAATGAGGAGTGTGAGTCTTAGGTAAGGGAAAGAATATCCACACAATTGCACAGAGTTAAATTAATTAAACAAGAAGGCCATTAGACTGAGGTGATTTTAATGCCTTAGCAGCCTACCTAAGCAAACCAAAGCCTAAGGCTGCAATGCCTCAAGGTCTGCAAATCAAAACGCAGGGAAACTGATCACAAACAGCCAACTAGACCTTATTAGCTAATGCAAATTGCCTAAGCTGTAGTTAAACAATTTTATTGCTTTGCTTCTGCCTCTTCTCTATAAAACTCTTGGCTCCAGGGGCACCTGGGCGGCTCAGTCAGTTAAGTGTCTCCCTTTGGGTCAGGTCTAGATCCCAGGGTCCTGGGATGGAGCCCCACATCGGGTTCCCTGCTCAGCGGAGAGCTTGCCTCTCCCTCAACTTCTGCCCCTCACTTGTGCTCGCTCTCACTCATGCTCCCTTTCTTTCTCTCTCTCTCTCTCTCTCAGATAAATAAATAAAATCTGGTGCGCCTGGGTGGCTCAGTGGGTTTCCTCGCCTTCTGCTCAGGTCATGATCCTGGGGTCCTGGGATCAAGCCCTGCATCTCTGCTAGAGGAAAGGAAACAGGCTCCCCGCTGAGCCTGTTTCCTTTCCTCTCTCTCTGCCTGCCTCTCTGCCTAGTTGTGATCTCTGTCTGTCAAATAAATAAATAAAAATCTTTTATAAATAAATAAAATCTTAAAAAAAAAAGTCTTGCCCCCAGTTCGTGTTGGTGGAGTGCTCCCAACGACTTCCAATTTGGTGCTGCCTGCTTCAAATGATATTTACTCAAATAAACTCTTAAAATGTTTCATACCTCTCCGTATATCTTTTAGCCATAGGAAGTATGTGAGAGAGGATTCTAACACAGATCTGCCTCATTCCAGAGTCTAAAATTGAACCCTGACTGTGGCCAAGTAATTTCTTTTCTTCTTGCATTCGGCTTTTTCACGTATAATATGTAAGGAGGTAAAACCAGATGATTTCTAGCCCCTTCGACCTCCCCAGTATGATGGGTTTAGAATAAATGTGAACGTCAAGAGTGTTTTCTAGACTGAATCTTAAAATTGTAAAATCAAGGCAGTTTTTTCAGGGAAAAGAGTGGAGCTGCGGCGGGTGGGCAGCACTAGTTAATATAAAGTGGAACAAACCGGGTCTCTTTAATGAGAAGCATCAAATCCTTGATTAGCTGCTCCCAGCATCAGAAGGCACACGTCACAGCCAAGAGGCAATGGGGCAGATCACATCTGTCTGAATTAGAGTGTCATTATCTAGTTATGTTTCCAGTGGGGACTCTGAAGCTATCTTCAATGCTCAACTTTCCCTTACAACACCACCCACTTTTTTAAAAAAGCAGGGAAGTCAGAAATGTCAGCTTGTCCTCGAAGGCAGCTCCCTCGGGCATTGGCTGCCTCGGTCTTATTAAGTATAGTCAGGCATGACTCAGCTCCTCCATCAACTGTCTGCGAAGGAGAACATTTCACGCTGGTAGAAAATCACCTTAAGCAGAAATATGGAAGGCATTTAAGGTACACAATTAGAGCTGCACTGCTTATTACTCAAAATCAAATCATGCTTTTCTTATCCTAGACAGGAGAGCATAATCACAGCCAATGGGGAAACCAAACTGCCTTTGCTTAGAGCACATAAGATCACACTGTCACCTCCAGTTACAGCTACCAGCCACTCAGACACCTCTTCCGTCTGGGTCACAGAGAAAGGTAAACTGTGGGTTATGGCATGTCCTTCATTCAATAAACCCTCAGTGAGAACCTACCACATGCAAAAGTTTATACGGTGCCGTTTCCACTGGGGAGATAAAGACACAAGGAAGACACAGTCTCTCCTCTCTAAGATCTCACTCTCTGGAGAGACTGTGCAGAAAATCATAATGTCAACAACATGAAGGAAATGCTATAAAGAAAACGATGTGGCACATCATAAGAAGGCAGAAGTCGTTCTTATTTCTGACTGTGAGGGGTGAGAAGTTCAATGAAACCTTCGCAGAAGAGGTGACATTGGAATTAAGCCTGGAAAATGACTAGAATGTGTGCTGACAGACACAAGGGGAGGAATCCGGGCTGACGGGACATCATAAGAAAAGGCTTAGAGGGCGCGGGAGCTGTGAGGAACCTGTCAGTCAGCCGGGGCTGGACTCCGGGATGACTGACGTTGGAGCAGAGCCTGAGAGAGGGACACTAGGGGTATACAGGGGGGAAGGGGTTCCTACTTTATCTCGGTAGCAACTGGCAGTCACCGGTGGTTCTGGAAGAATGAAATGACACATATTCATTACAAGCATGGCAGAGATGTTTCCATGGGGAAATATATTTGTGCCCTGAGGCTGTCTGAGAGGTCATACATGTGTGCAACTCCACGTGAGTCAAGTATGGAATGTCTCTATCAACTTGTTATCTCTGCCTTTCCTTGTACAAACCACAAATGAAGACAAAAGAGACCATTACAGAAACCTGGGCAGGCGGGAGTGGGGAGGCAGCGAAGCTCGTCGCTTCTAAGGTGGTCCTTTTGCTCTGCAGTTGCTGGAGTGGAGGACAGAGATTTTTCAAGGTGAGAAAGGCACTGCTGTTCTCTCTCCATCTCTCCATCTCCCCACCCCCATCATCACCACTGATGATCCACGGGGCTATAGAGGGGCGGCTACTTTATTCGAGTTCCTAAATTTAATTATCCAGAACCTTTACTGTTTCTCTCTTGAGCCTGTCCTCAAAGTATTTTAATAACCAGAAATGAATGAATGAATGAATGAATGAATGACAGTGTTCTGTAATGGAGCAGATGATCTATACATCCCTTACGGCACATAGAACACTATTCCATGGTTATGGATGTTTCAATGCCGAGATTCTCCTTCCAGCTACCTAAGGGCTCCTTGCTAACAGGACAGTTCTCCTTTCCATCACCACAGCCCCACTGTGCCTAAAAAAGCCAAAAAGGTCTGTAGATATTCTAAGCAGAGAAGAGTAGTAGATCTGATGATGGGACTGGGAACAGGATTTTAAAATTACTTGAAAAATTAAAGGTCAGCAAAGATAAGCCACAGACAAGAAGAAAGTATTTTATAATTACACATCTGATAAAGAACTTATATCTAGGTTAGATAAGAAGCTCTCAAAATTCAATAAGAAAATTTAAAAAGGGACAAAAGATTTCAGTAGTTTACTAAAGAAGATATACAGACAGCAAGTGCACCCATGAAAACACACCCCAAATCATTGGTCATTAGTTGTAAATTAAAAATCAAACACGATACTACTCCATACTTACTAGAAAGGCTAATATTTTAAAAATGGAAAATACCAAGTTTTGGGGAGGATACGCAGAAGATGAAACTCTTACCACTCTTTGCTGACGGGAAGGCACAGTGAAGTACAATCACTTTGGAAAACAGCTTGACATTTTCATATTAAGTTAAACATACACTTACAGTACGACCTACTAATATTAGCTCTAGATATTTACCCAAGAGAAATGAAAACCTATGTCCAGACAAAAGCCTATGCACAGATGTTTATAGTAGACGTAATCATAATTGTCAAAACCTTGAGGCAGCCAAATGAACTTTAGCTAGTGAATGCATAAACAAACTGTGGTACAGCTATTCAATGAAATACGACTCAACAACCAAGAAATGAACTTCTGATATACTCAATAATATGAACCCATCTCAAATACATTATGCTAAGCGAAAAACATCTAGTACCGTATGATTCCACCTACATGACATTCTGATGGGTATTTAGGAGGGCACGTGTGGCAATGAGCGCTGGGTGTTAGACACAACTAATGAATCGTTGATTACTACATCAAAAACAAATGATGTGTTATTTATTGGCTAATTGAACATAATAAAAATAAATAAATGACATTCTGGGGGTGCCTCGGTGGCTCAGTCAGTTAAGTGTCTACCTTCGGATCAGGTCATGATCTCAGGGCCTGAGACTGGGCCCGACACCAAGCTCCCTGCTTGGAGGGGAGTCTCCTTCTTCCTTACCCCTCCCTTGTCCTTCCCACACCCCCTCACTTGTGTGTGCTCTCTCTCTCTCTTGCTTTGTGTCTCTCTCTCAAATAGATAAATAAAATCTTTTAAAAACACAATAAATGACATTCCAGATAAAGCATGATTATAGGAACATAAAACAGATCAGTGACTGCTAGGGGCTTGAGGTCAGGGAAGGTTGACTGTACAGCAGAAGCATGAGATAAATTTGGGGGCACAATGGAGTTTTTTTGTATCTTAAGTATAGCAGCTTTTATGCCGCTGTATGCATTTGCCCCAATTCAGAGACTCTTCACACTAAAAACTGAATTATACTGTATGTAAATAAAAGAGAAAATTTTAAAAAAAATTCTAAAAGGTCCAGAGTAGTGTAGAATAAAAATGGATCTAAATAATTCCAGCTGCTTGATCAGAGATTTTGCTTTATTTGCAAGGACTAGTGGGAGGCAAGAATTCGCTTATGGACCCATTCCAGTGCCTTTTCCCAACCCTTTCCAAGAAGTTCAATCACACAGATCCCCCCGGGCCCATTTGGTCTCTACCTCTCTAGATATGGCTGGCTATCTCTTGTAAAACTACTTCCCACCTTGCAGAATTGTTATCTGGAGTTATGGCTGATCTCCTGCTAGACTGTGAACTCAAAGGTTAGCATCCTGAGGACACAACACGGTGTCTGGCTCACATGGTTTGGTGGATATTTGTTTCAAATCAGGTGCAATGAGGAAGGCCACTGTAATAAAATCAGAGACCAATAACTGCAGAGAAATAAAAGTCAATGCTTCCTCCAACTTCCTGATCTACGCATTATGGTCTCCCATGCAAATGACCTCATAGCTGATGTAAAGACTAGAATTTTAGCCAATTACTACATCAAATCATTCATTCACTGAGCATTTACTGAGCACTTGGTAAGTGTAAAGTATTCTACCAGGCACTAAAGATACAGAGCTTTCACTCCAGGGAAGAAGACAGAAATTAAATAACAAATTAACTAAGTAAGTAAGTACATAAGTAAATAATTACACAGTTAATAAGTTAGATGCTATTATAACAGGGTCAATGAAAAAGAAGTGCAGGGTAACATGAAAGAATATATAACAGGGAGTTCTGTATCTCTCTGAAGAAACAACTTTCATACAGAGTGCTGTAGGATGTGAGGGACAAAGTTGAGGGGAGAGTGTGATAGCCTTAGAGTAGAAGGGGAACGCTCTATGTGAATGTCTGAAAGTATCTCAGAAAACTTCATTGCCAAGATCAAGAAAACGAAACACAAAGAGGTTGAATCAGTAGGTACGGACCCAAACATATGGAGCCATATAGGCCACTGTAAGGAATTGAAATTTTATTCTCAGAATAATGGGAAACACTTCCACAATTTCCATCAGAGGAGATAGGTTATTTAATTTAACATTATAAATTGGTTGCCATGGGAAGAAAGAGTTATAGGGAACAAGAGTAGAGGAGGAATAGCCAGTTATGAAGCTATTACAGAAAAGTCAAGGCTTAGACAAGGATGGTAGTTAGAAGTGGACAAAGCCACAGGAAAGATCTAAGATGGAGTGATGAAAAGTGCAAAAAAAAAAAAAAAAGTCAACTTGATTCAGAAGCTCTTGAACCTCAGATTTACAATAGCAATTATGGAATCCTGGAAGGTTAGACTCAGAAGGAGCTAGACAATTTTACAGATGAGGAAACACAGATTCAGAAAGGTTAACTTATCCAGGGTTACCCAACAAAGTAGCAACACAGCTAAACCACAATATCAAGCCATTTAATGTCCTTTGTGTTATTTCTTATTTATACTTTTTAAAGTCCAAATTCAACCTCTGCTCTATTCTGAAGAGAAACCAGAGTATATTATTTTTCACCTTTAAAGCAAGAACAGAGATGGTGCCATCCATGGGTCATGGTCAAAAACAGAGACCCTAAGACATTTATTTTTTTTAATTTTTTTAAAAGATTTTATTTATTTATTTGACAGAGATCACAAGTAGGCAGAGAGGCAGGCAGAGAGAGAGAGGAAGAAGCAGGCTCCCCGTGGAGCAGAGAGCCCGATGTGGGGCTCGATCCCAGGTCTCTGGGATCATGACCTGATCCAAAGGCAGAGGCTTTAACCTACTGAGCCACCCAGGCCCCCAACCCTAAGACATTTAGACTAAGATACAGGAGATTGTAAATCACATAAAGATAGGAACAGGACCTATTTGTTCACCATTTTATCGTAATGCTTAGCAAACGCCTGGCTCATCAAAGTATCTCAATAAATCCCTGCTCAATAAGTGAATGCATTTTCTTTTGCAATTATATTGAAAAATATAAATTAAAAACAATACAAATCTCAGCTGATTTAGAGTCATCAAGGCCAAAATAAGTGGTAGAGAATCATGGTACCATAGCGTAATTTTCAAGCAATTGGTTTTGAAGAATATGTTACTATTTGCCTTTGCATTCTTAAAAGATTGATAAGTAAAGAAACATATGGAGAAAATTAAAGCCCTTCTGGGCAAGGGTTTAATTGCTTTGGAAGTTGTATTCTTGGGGGTAAACACCTACCTTCGAATGTAAAAGTCTCAATCCTAATCTCTCAATACAGAGAAAATATTGGTGCTTCCCCATAGGCCAAGTGTTGTCAGATTTAAAGTTCATCAACTGAGTTTCTGCTTACTTACTTGCTTTGCTAATTACAAAAAGAAAACAAAAACAAAAAAACCTTTGAAATATGTTATCTCATTGTATCTCCACAATAGCTTTGTGATATTATCATTTTCATTTTATAGATAAGGACAAAGAATCACATGAAGCCAAGATCTGACAGGAGTCCTTTTTTTTTTTTTTCCCTCTGCATCATATATTGTGAATTATTCAGGGCATTTCTGACCCAGGACATTTTCTGAACTCCCATAGCAATGAGATTTAAATTCATTACACTGACAAAAAAGAAAATACTCAGATATTCCTCTCCTGGATCAGAGAGTAATGGGCTAAGTAATGGGCTAAGTCTTGGGAATTGACCATGATCTTTTTTGATGTAATGTGTTTTATCTTAAGAAGCCATTCCTAAAAGTGGCTGAAGTATTGCACCCAACCTGAAACTCATCTGCTATTCAAAACTTTAAAAAGGCTTTTACAATGGAAGATATTTTGGCAGTATTTCAAAATGTTAAACAGAATTACCCTATGACTCAGCAATTCCCCTTCTAGGTATATACTCAAGAGAAATGAAATACATACCCAAACAAAAACTTATAGACAAATGTTCACAGCATTTGTCTATTTATAATAGACAAAACATGAAAATCACCCAAATGTCCATCAATGATGAGTGGATAAATGATGGAATATTACTCATCAATGAAAAGTAAGGAAGTACTGATACATGCTACAGCATGGGTGTATTTTAAAAACTTAAGTGAAGACATTATGCTAAGACAGTTACAAAAATCCACATATAATTCCATTTCTATGAAATGGCCAGAGTAGGCAGATGTATAGAGACAGAAAGGAGACTAGTCGTTGCCTGAGGCTGAGGGAAACCGGGAGAAGAGATGGAGATTGGCAACCAATGGATAGAGTTTCTTTCTTGGATGATGAATATGTTCTTTTTTTTTTTTTTTAAGAGAGAGAGAGAGAGAAGCAGGCTCCCTGCAGAGCAGAGAGCCCGATGCGGGGCTCAATCCCAGGACCCTGAGATCATGACCCCAGCCAAAGGCAGCAGCCCAACCCACTGAGCCACCCAGGCGCCCCATGAGTATGTTCTTAATTTAGGTTTAAGATACAGTGATAGCAAGGGTAACAAGAATGGTTTCTATTGCTTTCAAACATGAAGTCTAGAAAAAATTTGAAATAAATCACATCCTTAGCAGTGAAAGGGTTGAGAACCTCTATGTCTGCCAGGGAAAAGAATAATGGATTTGGGACTGACAAGGGCTGGAGTCCTGATTCTTCTGTCTACTGTCTTTAGTGGCTATGGCTAAGTCTTCTAACTTCTCCAAGTCTCTGCTTCCTTATCTGTGAAACAGAAATATGATACCCTTTTTATTGCTATTCTGATTACCAATAATGTAAGCATTTTTTAAAACTCTAAAATACTATGTAAATGCATTCACCACTATCATGTTTAGTTGATACAATGTGAACTGCACCTGGCACATATTGTAAGCCTAAAACTACATAGGTTTACTGATGGAGAAATGAAGGACAGCTGACCGGTGAAAGAAGACACATTCATTTGTTTAACACATTTGTAATCATGTCCACAGATGTTGAAATATTGACACCTGGCTGAGTACATTCTGTAGCACTGATAACTTAAAAAAAAAAAAAACCAGAATCAAAACAAAAACAGAAAACTGCCTGTAATCAACAGAAATGTTTAAATGAGCTGACAAACTTGGCAAAAATTATTATTCATAAGTATTTTGGGGCGCTGGGTATTGAGCATAAGCAAACTTTGAAGCAGAGACATGGGGACTCAATTGATTTCAACTTCCAACAATTTGGGTGGCTAAATGTTTACTTTCTTGAAATTACATAACACAAATATCAGCCATAGTTATAATGCAGAAATTCAAAAGTAGTATCTCTTCTCCCTTACCAGTCTCCAAATTTAGTAGTCTACCAAGGTCATTTCATGAATATTGAAATCACTACTGCGCTAGTAAAGTTATTAACAATGTTATTTACAAATAGAAACAAAGAGCTTATTAACCAACAGTACCTTGCAATTGTTCCTTGTTTACCATCCCAAGAATGCCAATGGTTTAGGTCTTCATTCTTTCTTCCAAAAATTAAGTTATCCTTTATTTGTAATTATAAATATAATCGATTGTAATATATTCAGATATACATAAAATTATTTTAAAAGGGTGGAAATAAATTCAAACTTAATTCCACTTTTTAAAAATAATCACTAATAAGATTTGGGTATATTCTACTGGAGGCTTTCTACACATATGCACACACTACATACACACATGCCCATGGTGTTGTGCAGTAAACCAGCTGCAGGGTGGAAGGAACCTGCTTTGTACAGTTTGTTTATCAACTTCCATGGGGCAAATACTCTCACTATGTTCAATTTCAAACTACCCACAATTTACCAACAGGATCACACAATTCCTGAACACTGAACAGCCTCTCATGAGAGGCTGGTGTGATCCTGCTGCCACTGTTTTTAAAGTTTGCAGACGAGTCCTGCTGTATGATACCGGTTTTTAAACAGAAAATGTCTATTATAAACCAACTTCCATATTAATAAATACAAAAGTATACTTTTAATGTCTCAATGGTTTTCCTGCTTTACTGATAGAACAAATCATTTAAGCTTCCTCTACCAATGGATATTCTGACAGTGTTTACAATATTACCCACTTTAACAACTCATGAAAAATGAACTTGCGAATACATCTTGATGGACTTCTCTGATTATTTCCTTAGCATGTATGTGTGGACAGCTCATTACAAGACTAACGGGAGGCACTCTGGTGTCTTTGGAACAAATAGCCACAGTGCCCTCTACAATGCCTGTTCCAACTACACTCTCACCCACAGGGTGTACAAACACTACATTTGGTCATTAGATCACCATGTCCTGACCAGTGCTATGTAGGATTTGTTCTCTTCAGTCATTGCCAAGGTAATGGGTGAAAGATGATACCTAACTATTGATTTAATTTGCACCTATCTTCTTACTCATGATCTTGAGCTTTTTACTATGATAAATTTGCTTTTACCTTTTTTTGAATTGCCTGAACTGCAAGTTAAAAATCTTTGCTCAATTTTCATAGAGTCTCCTTTACATCAGAAGGATTTTTTTTGGTGTGTGTGCAAAACACACACCTTAACTTTGCCACATCCCATATTTTCCAATTTTTCATTTGTCCTTTAACTTAAAATATTTTAATGCTATACTAACTGTGTCAATCTTTATGTAGTCAAATATATCAATTCTTTAATGGCCCCTACCTTTGATGATAAACCTGGAAAGTCATTCTCTACTTCAGCATTATGAAAAAGTTTGCATACGTTTTCTTCTAGTACTTTTAGGATTTAATTCATTTTTCACATTTAAATATTTCATTCAACTGAGATTTCTTTGGGGTTAGGCAAAAGGTAAGAATGTAACTTTATCTTTAAATAAATTATCCAAATGTTCTAGCATTTAAATATATCTTTTCCCCCTAATTCTGGATGCTACCTTGGGCAGCTGCCAGCTGCAGAGCTGGCTTCCTTTCTTTTCTGGATTCCCGGTTTCACTTCAATTTTGTCCTCTGAGGATTTCTTACTAACTCAGCAATTCAATTTAAAAGACATTTATTTTTAAATGCAGTATTTCTAGTTGCTTTACAGCAGAAGCCTTGTTTAGGAAACCTTGTCCACCATACTGAGAGACACTGAAACCTCCAATCTATTTCCCACAAACAGCTAGCATGAACATGTGAAAACTAGATGATGTCAGGGACCAGCTCAAATCCTTTCAATGACTTTGTTGCAGCCAAGGAAAATGTAATGGCATCCTTAATATACACTGGATCTTGCCTCTGCTTTCCCCCACAGCTCATGTCCCTTTCTCCTGAGTTCTTGCCACTGCAGCAACAACTGGCATCAGGATCCTCAGAGCTTAGGGTCTTCACAGGCACCACCACACTGCCTTCTCTTTGCTTTGCATAGTGGTTCTTTCTCATCTTCCAAGAGAACATCATCCACTCAAATGGATATTCCCTCATCACCCAACAAAGGGAGTCCCATCCTCTTACTTTCCATCAAAGGAATGCCCTATAGATAATCTTCAAAGAAGAGGGTTTTTTTTTTTTTTATTGTGTTTATTTATTTATTTTTTTTTCTCCCACACTCTTGCCAAGACTGTAAGCTCCATGAAAGCAGAGATTATTTCTGTCTTCTTTACAAATAAGTATAGGCAAGCACAGCATCTAGCACATATCCATACACTATGAATGAATGAATGCCAAGTGTCTTACTCACATTTACATTCCCTGTGCTGCAAAATTTTGCCCATAACAGGCGCGCAGGAAACATCTACTGTGCTAGGTTTCACATCTAATCATAAAAAACCAGCTTTGCTAAGTGGGAAGGTTATATAGAGCTATGATTTGTTCCTTTTAAATCACAAAGGTGCATTCTCAAATGAAGAGGGGAGTGCTTACCATCCTCCTATGATTAAAGTATTGCATGTTTCAACATAGATAACTAACATATGGAAAATATTGATTTCCCTGAGACTGAAGAGGATTTGTGCATTAAACCTGGAAAAAAAAAAAATCAGGCATTCAATTCTGGAGAGTTTACAGTGAGTGAAATAACATATCTATGTATGGATTGGTGATAATGCCCCCAGCCCAATCTTCTGCGCATTTGTTGAATCTAGGTGGCAATTATTCTGGCTGTTTTGCACACACACACACACACACACACACACACGTGACAGTTTCTGAAAAAGGTAAAACATTCCAGCTCCATCAGGAATAAAATGGAACTTGGAGTGAAACCATCAACAAATTTCAAAATTCACACCCAATCACTGCCAAAACCTAGCAGAAAAAGAAAAAATTTGTTATTTTTAGACTAAGAAGAATTTTCTAGAGCTTTATACAGCTGGGTACCAAAAAACTCTTGGAGCCACATGCAAACATCATTTACTAAGTCTCTCAACACCTAGGAGGAAGGACAGAGCTGCTGTAGTTGGGTAAGAAGGAAAAGATAGGGAGCTACAGTTAGTCTCTCTGAGTTAGCCACATGGGAAGTCAAATAGAGCCAAAGCAATCTTGCAGCATATTAAAAGTAATGGCCTCCCGCTCCACTCAATCCACTGCATCTGCACTGAACCACCATTCCTTTGTCCATCTGCAGTCTTATTTAGAACTGCTCTCTTTCCTTTAGAAACATTTTTATAACCTTGGGAACATGTGTATAATCTGAACATACGCAATGGAAGGACACTGTGTATGTTTCAGGAACCTTGGATCAAATCAATTTAAAATAGTATCTGCAACATGAAAAATCACATCCTATGTTTTTTTTTTTAATTGGTTGAATGTTTCTTTTCAAATGTGTGTGTTCCATATCATCAACTAATGAAAGACAGCTGTAGTTGGCATATTTTGAAAGCCAAGAGTTTTAATTGTAAAGAATTCAGTGGCAACATGTTATAACACAAAGAGTGTGCGTGCGTTTTAAAGTCAAACAGGTATACAAGTTGGGGGCGCCTGGGTGGCTCAGTGGGTTAAAGCCTCTGCCTTTGGCTCAGGTCATGATCTCAGGGTCCTGGGATCAAGCCCCTCATCCGGCTCTCTGCTCAGCGGGGAGCCTGCTTCCCCTCTCTCTCTGCCTGCCTCTCTGCCTACTTGTGATCTTTGTCTGTCAAATAAATAAATAAAATCTTAAAAAAAAAAAAGATATACAAGCTGTCCCACCTAATAGCTATAGTAAGTTATTAAGTTAACTTTTTAAATTCACTTTTCTGAATCTGGAGTTCCTTACTGGTAAAGAAAAGACAATTCCTATCTCTATCTAATGGGGCTGTTCATAAAAATGCATGTAATATTATATATCTGCATCATTCCCTGGTTCAATTAATGTTCTTTCCCTCACCTTCCTCCTCTTCTATTACACACACACACTCCACTATATAGTTATTACCAATTTACAGGGAATTAGAATAAAAGAGATTTAAAGCCATGCTTAGCTTAACATGGTCTTCCTTTAGCGATTAAAAAAATTCAACAGTGTGTAATGCTTCATGACTATTATTATTGTCATCAATTATCACTGCATTGTAGATGATAGAAACAACCCTTTTAATAACAGGATATCTGGAGTAATAAAGGTGAGATATCTAAGAGTTTGCTCTAATAAAGCAAACAGGAACACAGACCCTGCTTCAAGTTCTTCCCGATAGCCCCTCACTACATATCTCACTAAGAAAACTGCATGCAGTGGGAGTGACTCCTCCAACACTTTCACTTACTAACTCTTCTAGTCATAATCTCCATGATTTCATTATTCTCCCAAGCCACACCTTCCTCCTGAAACCTGAATACAAGCTGGGATGCTACTGAGCCTCAAGCAATATACTGCTACGAGAAAAGACATGTTACGGCTCAGTGTCAAGTGCAAACAACAGCAGATTGTTTCTGCCTTAGACTTTATGAATGCAGAGTGCAAAGGGGGATACAGAGTCATTCATTCCTGACTGCTGTCTCCTCTTCATTATCGTGAAGGCTACGTACAGCTCTTTGCTCTCACCGTGTCTGCTATACACTTCCGTCAGAATAAAAGTATTGTGCAAAATATGTGGTTGACAAAACATTATCCCTGGATATGTTGATGGCTCTTGTGCCTGGAGGGGACTAGATTTAAGGACATCTCTATCATATTTAAGGCTTCTATTTGCTCTCATCATTTAACACATTAGGAAGAACGAGAAAGAGTAAAAATGTGAAAACAATTTTAAAAACCTAGGGAAAAAATGAAACATTCAAAAAGAATACTATCTAATATAAAGTTCAGGGGGGAAGGGAGAGTACTTAAGAGTGGTACTAAAAAATGGGCTTTTTTAATAATCTGAAAGAAAGTATATACCTAGATTGTATCAAATCCAGCGAGGCCCTCTGTGGGAAGCCTAAATCTGTATCTCTCTCTCTTTGCATCTCTAACTCTTTCTCCTCTTCCTGTTTCTCCTCCTCCTCTCCCTTTCTCCCTCTCTCTCCTTTCTCTCGGTCTTTCTGTCTCTATCTATATGTCTGTCTGTATCTATTCTCTCCCTCCTTTCCCTTCCTTTTCTCTCCCCATCCCTGCTCCTTCTCTTCATCATCCTTTACCTTGCGTAGACAGTCAAAGGGATGAAAAGGCATAGATGTCAAAAGTCTTGCATAAGAGAAATTCAGTTTTCTCCAGGGGACCAGACAGATCAAAAAGTTCAAAGCAAATTAAAAAATATGAGGATAAAATTAATGCTTTCTCTCTGAAAAGCAAAAATTAGTTCATCAAGCAACTTTTGGGGGCAGTCTGAACTCCTAAAGGATCTAGAGAACAAAGTTAACACAGCCACATCAATTTAAACTATTAGGAATAATGTGTTTAAACAGCAAACAAGTCCACAGCAAATGATTAAGGGTTTCTCCCCAAAGTAAAAAAGGACAAACAAAGCTATCATAAATAATGGTTAATAATGGTTGAGATCCACTTAGGAACAATAATTTGTATATCTGTGTTTGCTTTAACAATAATGCAGTCCTATATTCCAGCTATGGTTGCACTTGTATGCAAGTTTAAGTAATTAGAATATCAAAACTCACAATAAAATATTAAGAAAGAATTATATTTACATAGAAAAGCCATTAGGGACTGAAGGATTCACTCTCTCTTCTTTTCCTTTTGAGTATCTACATTTATGGTGCAGGACCCACAAGTTCCACGGAAGCACAGTTGGCAAATACTTTTCACTTGTTCCCTCTTGCTGACACAGCAAGTCCAAACTTTAAAGGGACCACAACATTCTGTTACATAAGTTACGGGAAAAATGCAAACATCAGTTCCTTGATGTACATATCAAAGTGCGTACTCCTGCCTACTTCAAGGAGCAGTTCAAAAAAATATAAGAGTATCTCAAAAGGAAACAAAACAAAACAAAACAATGGGCTGCTGAACAAAGAGACTTAAATTATCATTAGTCCAGACTCTACAAACACTGTAGGAAAGTGGTATTTCTTTCTCACTAATGTATAGCTATAACAAGAGTTTTGATTCTGATAGCAGAAAGAGAAATAAAATTCATGAAAACACAGCTCAGCCAAGTCTAGATTATTGAGGGTGTGACTATTTGATCTGTTTTCTCTCATCTTCTCAGCCATCTTGTATTATCATCTTCCTATTGCCTCTAAAAGAGAGCAAGACAAAAGAAGGCAATTCTCTATATCAGCTTTTATAGATTTCAATAACAGGTACTTGAGGTTATTGACTGAGGTTCTCAGATTATTTGTAAAATGGATCCATTTTCTCTTTGTCCCTCAAAAATAAATAATGAGAGACACTAGCCCTTAGTGGATTTAAAAATGAGACAATCATTGTGTTTTTACCTTGAAAGTGAAGATATATATATATATATATATTTTTCCCCCCTCCCTAAAGATACTCAGCTAAGGAGAAAAGACATTTTTAAAACAGTGGAATAAAAATGAGAACTGGCCCAAGACTAAGTCACTGGTCATCAAGACCGTGGTCTGGTTTTATAAAGCTCATCTCAATAAGGCAGAAACAAATGTTCTGGGGTGGGGGTAGGGGTGGGGGAGGCGGGAACGTGGAAATGAAGGTGATTTAATCCTGAACAGATTCTCAAAAACCAGACCAGACACCGTCACCAGTAACCCTATACACCAAATACATTCCATTCAAAAATCCTGGTTTCTCTTAACTAACGCAGCCGTGTGAAGGGAGAATCAGGTCATTTTTCTAAACATAGAATTATCACTATGATACAAGAAGCTATTCAGGAGAGTTTGTATTTGCAAAGTCAGCATCAGACCCATAAATCATGCTACTCAAACCTCTTTTCAATCAGGTTACAGAATATTCACTCTTGGGAAGCATAAGTTAACTTAAAAAATAAGCACCAGTGTGTTTCAAGAAAGAAAGAAAGAGAGAGAAAAAGGAAGGAAAGAAGGAAGGAAGGAAGGGGAACAGAAGGGAAAAGAAAAGAAAAATAAAAAGAGTGAAGATATCTGCTCCTAAGAGGCAGCATTTAAAGGACAGTAGGGTGAAATGTTATAATTCCAATGACCTTTAGGTCTAAGAATAAAATGAAACTGTATTCGTCAGACATTCTCAAAATGTTTGGACTAAATTGCATAGAAGCGAAGTGTGTTCAGGATGACCAGCCATGGGCAACAGAGACAGGACTGAATGTCACAAGTACATCCAAGAATGGAGTTTTTCAAAAAGCATATTCAACAAATATGAGGCCACCAGGGCTGGCAACAAATTGAGTCCTAACCAAAGAACCAAAACAGAGCATCAGAAATATTATAAACCCTTATGAAAGTTAAGACAAAATAAAACAAGGGAAAAGAGCCAGCCAACTATATCTGAAATATATTCAACACAAATGTCCTCTTTACCTGGAGGGATTCCTGTCGTCCACAAACTGTCCCCACCCTGCCCTCCCAGCTTGGCTTCTAAATACCCTCACGCTATCCCTTAGTCTCACTGCTCTGTTCCATTCCCAAATAAGAGGCATTTTCTCCTGGAAAAGAGCAATTGTTCCTGGACTGAGATGTGTTCTCCAGTACCTCCCTACAAGGCCAATAACATTCTCTGCTCTGTCATGGCATTTTGCTTGATATTCATTTTCTCTTCTTTCTGTCAGACTTGACTGGAAGATGTTTCCAAAAAGCCTTCCCTTATTTGCCCTGGATTCTGTAATATAAAACTGTCAAACACACGATCTTTAGATTAAAGTAAAATCATTGTAAGACAAACACTTGCCATTAGAAATCACTTAATTAAATAACAGGAAGAGTATATGTCCACGATATATAATAATGACCAGAATGTTCTTTAATAAAAAAGCAAGAAAGCAAAATTGGCCAGAGCTTTGCTATTGTTGATTGGTTGGTTGGGTTTATAGGTAAGGTCATAGTGACTGATGGGTGATTAAATGACTTCTTGAATGTATTAAATACCTATAAAGTCAAACACTCATAATGTCAAGCAACGACTCTTGATTCTTGGTAAACCAGTGTTTTTACTTACTTATTTGTTTGTTTTACATAGTGTTATTCACTCTCAATAAGCCAAGAGTATTTCTACACTGCAAATTCCTCAAAATTAATGGAAATGAAATCATGCGATCTAACAGCTATTAGCAGAACAAAGTCCTAAAAGAAGGCAATACCATTTAAAGAAAAGGGCTCTCTTTTGGAGTTGAGGTAGCCTTCAAAACCTAGCTCTATCAGACATGCCACCATGAGCACTGTTATCTTGGGTCACCTCCCTGGTTCTTCTTTTCCTGAACTATAAAATGTGTTTAAGACTCTCTACTCATCACCCCAGCCCCAGCCCCCAGCATCTTCTGTGACATTAATGATAATGTGTGTAAAACTTAGCCCCGCACCTGGCACACTATCAACTGTTCGTTGACTTTGAAATAAAAAGCTATATTCAAAGGTCTGTGTGTGTGTGTGTGTGTGTGTGTGCACTTGGGAAAGAAAATGCATTGCTCTTTTTAATGTGGTATCTGTAACAAATAATTTTGATGTGGTAATTTTTTTTTAATTCACCATATTATATGTTGTATCATTCTCACCCTCTCCCTGACTTGGCATCACAAGTTGCAAATATTTCTTTCTACGGTAAAGGCAGTTTTAACAGTTCAACTTTCTAACATGCTGGCAATGGAACACACCAGAAGAGAAATGTGTGACAAGTTTGCTTTCATAATTCTTTCAAAACAGAACTTTGAGTTTAGTATTGGAAATATTCAATACCATAACAAGCAAAAATGGGAATATTGAATTTTGAGCTTACATTATAGTGATTTTCCTCCTGAAGAAACCACCTAAGGAGGGGAGTTGGGAGGGAAGATACTTCTTATCTAAAAAGCACAGAAATCTATTACTGAAAGGTTCCTTAACAGTTAGCAGAACCTGTGACCTCTTGGATCTTAATCTTTAAAAAAAAAAAAGGTATATATCCTAGTGCAGTCCAAGAGGAGTATATTTAGCTAAAATAGCATGCATATTGAGAATGGAGGAACTAGTTGAACTCACAGTTATATTACTTATTAGCTGTGTGACTTTGGGTAATTCACTTAACTACTCTGATTCTAAGTTTCTTTTCCCCCAAATTGGATTACAACAGCCTGACTACACTATAGTTTGGGTGTGAGAGTCAAATGACATTGAAAAAGCAAAATGCAAAGTGCTTTCTCAGCAAAGGAAGTTTTATTATTACCACATAACTATCACATTATAGTGATAATTATCCAAGCTTTAATTCCTTTATAATTATCCAAGCTTTAATTCCTTAAAAGTAAATGCTTGTTTTTAAGTATTTGCGTATATGGACACCTGAGATGGAAATGTTGCTCCCACTTTCCTGAATGAATAATGAAATCACAGTACTGCTACAAGAAAGACTGTGTTCTAGAGTCAGAATTCTGGGCCTTAAAGTGAAGTTCACTGCACTTAAAACACACTGCATGGGGGTGCCTGGGCAGCTCAGTTGTTTGAGTAGCTAACTCTTGATTTGGGCTCAGGTCATAATCTTAGGGTCACGAGATCAAGCCCTACATTGGGCTCTGCATTCCATGGGGGAGTCTGCTTGATTCTCTCTCTCCCTCTCCCTCTTTTTGTCCCCCACCCCACCTCTACTCATGCCCATGCTATTTCTCTCTCAAAAAAATTATATATATATATATATACACACACACATATATATATATATACATATGTATGTATATATATAAAATTTTTAAAAATAAATTAAAAAAAAACTGCATGAAACTAAAGCTCTTTTGTTCATATGGCCTCTTTCTTAAATGTGAGCATTCCCTTAAGAAAAGGGTCCATGTAAAAAGGCCCAGAACAACCAGACAAAACTCCTACTAATATCATATGCATGTACATTGTTTTAGAGTTTTCTGGTTATTTCTTCTTTGTTCTACACATCAATCTGTGATTCCATTAATATGGGTACCTGAAGCCCAGGAAGAACCTCATGAAAGGCCAACAAGTCTGCCAACATCTACATCATTGTAAGAAGTAATACCTTGATGTGCGAGAGGTTCATTGATTCCTTCAGAATACGCAGCGGTCCCTTCTGTCCCCTAGTAGCCCAGAGTTAGTCGTCCTTTTTATTTTTGTCAACAACACTTCCTTTTTGTTCCTCTTCCTCCAACTAGGAAGTGCATCACTGACACAGACACAATATACCTTTTCATAAGGAAGGCAAATGAGTATGTGCCAGATGGGCTGAGGGGATTACAACATGTTTCCTGCTCCCATGGTGACTCAATGGGACTGGTATGAGAACTTATCTTATTCAAGAAGTCAGTTTCCCTGGCAGAATTATGAGTCACAGTTCCTGGGTAGAAAGCTCACTTTCCAATAGCATTTGGGGTGGGGGTAGGAAACCTCCTTAGATGGATTACAGTAAAGGTCATTCAGAAAGGCAATATTGCCAAGACTGCTGGAGAGACACCAGAGCCCAGAAACTTCTGGGATGTCACTCATATCTCAACAAGAATAACATGATCACCTCTCCCTTCTCCTTCTAGGTAAGGCAGGACATAAAACTACATTGATGAATTACTGGCATTAATCCAAACAAGTCCCATTATAAAATTGGCCAATTTTGGCCAAGGGGAAGTGAAAAGACTTTTTTTCCATCCATTTATAATATGTGTGTGTGTGTGTGTGCGTGTGTGTGTATGCATATATACATATATTTACATACACATAAATATACACATATATATGGATATATATATATATATATATCCATCTATTTATAATGTATAGATAGAAAGAGAGAGTGCATACCTACTATGTGTCTATGTGCCAATCATTATTCCAAGTATTTGGGTAAAAAACAAAGAGGCTACGTTCCTGACCTTGGACCATTTACAAGTAGTGAAATAGGGATGAAAGGAGAAAGGGAAGGAGGGAAAGAGAGAAAAAGAAGGGAAAGGAGGAGGATGGGAAGGAAAAGAACAGAGAGAAGCAAAAGCAGAGGAGGAGGAGACAAGAGAAAGTTAACATGGTGTCGAGAAATGATGAGATGAGTCAGGAAGGAAACTATAGGTAGATACAGAGAGGTGTGATAGGGAGGGCTATTTTCGTTCAAGTGGTTAAGTTAAGTAAGGCCTCTGTAAGCAGATAATATTCAAGCACTGAACCGAATCAAATAAGAACTAATACTAATCAGGGGTCTTATTTAACATATTTAAAAATCAGGACATCACCACCACTGACCAGTCAAATGGGATACTCAATCAAGCAGGCCAGACACTGGTTTAAATAGCCAGGAGCTCTTGTATGTGTACTAGTACTAGCGTACCCCCGCTGAATATCAGCCAGATTAGGAAATATGCTTTCCATGAGAAAAGGGTCAACCAGGTTGGAAGTTATCTCCACTTCTCTCGGCTTTGAGCTGCATTCTGTCCTAGTTATATGCCTTTTAGTCTTATTTTTGGTTTCTATTACATTCTTTAAGTGGTATAGAAATCAAAACACATACCCAGAAAAGATAATCAGAATAAGAAGGGCTCCAATCCATACCATGTGAAGAAAGATTGAAGAAATATATTGGAAAACAATGTCATGGCTATGCAATCATTATTTTAACATTTCTGAAGACCTCTCACGCAGAAGAGAAATTAAAGCTATGATATTTAAAGTATTGTCTGTGGTCTTCAGGGGAATTATACATGAGGAGCCTTTTCAAATGAAGATATCAAGGTTCCCTGAATTAAAATTAAAGAACCACTGGACTGAGTATCCTCTATGAAATTCAAGGAGTTGAACCAGAAAAATGTGGAAATGACAGAAATAGATTTCAATTATATATACTAAAAACTTTCTAAGAACTTGGTCAGTCCAAAGACATATGGACTGCGATGAGATGATCACTAGTTAGAGTTACCAGAGTGGTCCTGAGCAGTAATTCTGGAGATGAGAGGAGTACTGGAAAGATGAATTTTCAAATCCCTTCTGGCTCTGATTTCATATGATCCAGACCCGATGACTGAGCTTGGTAATTCAAACTCAAGGTTTGGTTGATTTCTCTTAAGGGGCAACACCCAAAGGGTGGGGGTGGGGGGATGAACGTAACTGTAGGTCCTTTTTCTCCTAGATTGTAGCAGTATGACAAGAAATCATTGTTATTCATTTGCTCTTAAAAGGTCTTAATAGACTATTAGCCTCAATGCCTCTTCTACCACTGGCTGAAGTTTGGAAAACAGAGTCATGCTACCATCACTGTCATTTCTTTTCCCATTGGACCTGAGGTAAAGGGAGAGAAGCAGGATTCTAGTTCGTTTGGATGTGAAGGTGATGGAAAATTCCTATATTATACAAACCAGACCACTGCCCTAAGTACATTTTGTCCCCTGAAGACTAGAGGTATCATCACCAAAATTGATGATTGTGTCACATCTATGATTCTGTGGTACCATAGAAGACAACGGATATAAATCTTATGTAGTCTTAACACATTTTTCAGAAAAATTTGACACATTATCCTATAGATAATTCATATTTTAATAGATTGTCAAAAGTTATTCGTTTACCTGAGGCATCACTTTGCAGGATCCCATAGAAGTAGAGACTCATCACACACCACAGGAGTCCCATCCTGTCAACATAAATACAAAGTTAAGGGAGAGTACTTTACCACTCTTTAGAGCTTAAGTAATAATTACCACATACACAAGCTAAGGATGGATGAGGAACTGTTCTAGCATGTCTACAATATTAACTAATTTAATTGCAGGAACCAACCAATAAGATTTTTTTTAACACCCATAGTACAGATAAGGAAACTGAGACAAGTTTAAATAAGATAACCAACATCTTTTGCCTAGAAAGTAGGAGAATAATGATTAAGTTTCAGCACTCTGGCTGCAGAACTATCTCTTAATCATTCAACTACAACTGCCTACTTAAGGAAAATATTCCTCTTGACTTTTTTCACCAGGAGTCACATTTCTGGCAGATAAATTTGATCTTCTTTCCCTCCTTGGCATTCATGTGGTCTGTTCCCAACTGTTAATATTTTATGATCCAGACACTTATCCTTCATAGTGATGACTAGAAGGTCTAGAAACCCTGGATGCAGACTTGGTCTACAGTCCACCACACTTGGAATTTGGAGTAAAGGGGAAGATCTAAACCTCACTCTCTGCTGTGCCCGCTCCCCTCTTCTCCCTGGAAGAGACAAATGATAAAGCTGGAGTCCAGTTTTTGTGACCTTCAGCCTTTCTACTGATAGCCAGCTAGAACAGCCAAGTAGCAAGAACTCTGCCCTTACATTTGGTTGTGTGATCTCTAATACAGAAGACCTAGAGATTTAACAACTCTGTGAGATATTTATTTCCCTACTGCCCTAGACATATCTTCCCCGTGATAGAATCTTGATAGCGTTATAAATGCTGAAACCTGGATATTACTGAAAAATTCCATATTCAAGACTGTTGCTATTTTGAACAGAGCAGCCACATAAGAGTGCTTACAGACGTCTTGGTCATTGTCCTGATCACATCTCTAGTAAGTGCCAGAGATGAGACTGATACCCCCCGGCCAACATAACGCAATGGCACAAGTTTCACTACCAAAGGGACCCACCATCCTGAAAAGGTCAAAGAGGTATTTGATAAATAGGGTAGCCAGATAATAGCACTTAAAAGGAGACAGCTGTAAGAGGGTGCCACTGAAACAAAAGGTATAAACTGGTACAGCCTAAGCAATCCAGAGTGTATGATCACTTTAAAGGACAATGCACATTTCCAAAAGCGGTCACCTCTCTTGGCCACACATCACCACAAATCTGTAGTTCATATTGTACTTCCTTCTTTAGCATGACTGTTCAAAAGTGACAAGTGAATTTATTATATCCTAAACAGCCATTTTTAATCCAAGAGATTAAAGGTTTCTTTCTTACCACCACCCTTTTCTTCCAATTCTTACACTGTTAACTTAAGGAACTCTTTCGTCAGTCATTCATTTGTTCAATTAAATATGTGTGAGGCACTTTCTGTTTACATGTCTCCTTGATACAGTTGCAGGGGCCTCTGGTGAGCAAGATGTAAAGTCTCCTCTAAAGGCAATTCTCCCCAGGAGAGGAGATAAACTATTTCATCATCGTCAACTATGAAAAAGACACATGCAGGGCCACTACAAGACATGCAAAGATTTCTCAGACAGAAGGTAGAACACTAAGCACTAGAAGAGACTTAAAATGGGTACCAAAATAATGACGATACAAACTAAACAGTGATAAACACAGAGAGGAACAGATAAGTATCACTGAAGATCAGCAAGAGAAAGAGATTATTCCATCCAAAGCAATGAAAGAAGACTAAGGACAAGAAGTAGATTTTGACTGAGCAAGAACTGAATTGAAACAGAAGGAAAGTGGGGAAAAGAAACTCCGGGGGGAATAATGTTCAGAGATAGGCAAAGCATGGAACATAAAAGGGAAATAATCCGTAGATAATTCGGTTTGGCTCAAGCACAAGGTATTAGTAAAAGAACTACAATCAAGACATACAAATGGCTATCAGACACATGAAAAAATGTTCATCATCACTAGCCATCAGGGAGATTCAAATTAAAACCACATTGAGATATCACCTTACACCTGTTAGAATGGCCAAAATTAACAAAACAGGAAACAACATGTGTTGGAGAGGATGTGGAGAAAGAGGAACCCTCTTACACTGTTGGTGGGAATGCAAGTTGCTGTAGCCTCTTTGGAGAAGAGTGTGGAGATTCCTCAAGAAATTAAAAATAGAGCTTCCCTATGACCCTGCAATTGCACTCCTGGGTATTTACCCCAAAGATACAGATGTCGTGAAAAGAAGGGCCATCTGTACCCCAATGTTTATAGCAGCAATGGACATGGTCGCCAAACTACGGAAAGAACCAAGATGCCCTTCAACAGACGAATGGATAAGGAAGATGTGGTCCATATACACTATGGAGTATTATGCCTCCATCAGAAAGGATGAATACCCAACTTTTGTAGCAACATGGACGGGACTGGAAGAGATTATGCTGAGTGAAATAAGTCAAGCAGAGAGAGTCAATTATCATATGGTTTCACTTATTTGTGGAGCATAACAAATATCATGGAGGACAAGTGGTGTTAGAGAGGAGAAGGGAGTTGGGATAAATTGGAAGGGGAGGTGAATCATGAGAGACTATGGACTCTGAAAAGCAATCTGAGGGGTTTGAAGTGGCGGGGGGGTGGGAGGTTGGGGTACCAGGTGGTGGGTATTATAGAGGGCATGGATAGCATGGAGCACTGGGTGTGGTGAAAAAATAATGAATATTGTTTTTTCTGAAAATAAATAAATTGAAAAAAAAAATTAAAAATAAAATAAAATAAATTGTAAAAAGGCAGGGAGTATCAGGATCAGAATATGGCAAGGCCCTGAATAGCAAAGGACTTGGAATTTAATTTAAACAGAAAATAGGGAACCACTGAAGGCTTCTGATTAGAAGACTGATGTGAGCATCGAATTGTGCCTGCTGGAGATCATTTCTTCTGGGCATGTGTTGGATGGATTGTGACTATATTCTGTCTTAAAATCATTTTGTCTCCTGAACTTGTCATCAAAATAATTGTTTAATTCCTAGCTTTGTGTCATCTATAATCTTGATCAGCATGCCACCTATGTCCTCATCCAACTCATTAATAAAAGTAATTAATAATTCCGCATTAATCCATTGTCAGTGGAAAACAACTGGATATTTCATTGCAGATTCAGGGCACAGTAACTTCAGCTCCAATACTCAGCTATGCTAAAGCACTCTACCTCCTAAATTGCTTTCGGCTATAAAAACAAAACAAAACAAAACTCACACCTCTAGATTTTCCCAATTTGCCTATTTATAAGCTGTTGAATTCCTAGGGCAACACTTAGAAGACATTCTAATTAGTGTGATTGAGGGCCTTAATTGATATTCCCCTGAGTAACTGGATTATGTCAGAGGCAGCAAGAAGTCAGGTCATCAAGGTAAAGCCAATCTAAAGATAACCTGTGTGCAAACACAAATCCAGGGTCAGTCCTGTCCTGTGATGAATTAGAATGAAGGAGACTGAGAAGGAAATGTGATTGTGCAGGCTGGTTTTGACAGACTAAAGGTACCAAGGTTAGTGGGAGGAGGTTGGCTGGTTCATTTAACATCGTCTTGAATTCTCCCTCAGAATTTTATTATTGTGACTAGTCATACATTTTTCGTTCTTGTTTCTTGGGGAGAGAGAGTGCTGGATATTTTCAGAGATGGAGAAGCTGTCAGAAAGCAAAGGAACCTGCTAATAACACACGGTTTCTCATGGTCTGAATTACAACCTAGCTTTGGATTATTGCCATGGTGTTTAAAAGATTCTGCCCTTGCTTCAGATGATTGCAACTTACAAAAATAAATTCCCAGTCGGCCTTTTCCACGCTACCCATTATACCTACTATATAATCATTTTCATAGTCCGCTCTTAGATCTGAGTACTTCTCTCATATTTAGTTTCATTGTTTCCTGATATATCAACTCAGATGTCTATACTACCTGGCAAAGAGTTTCAAATATACACTCATTTCTATGAAATCCACAATAATATTAATGATGACTATTAATGTGTGGTCACCACTTTAACAGTAACTCCTGGTTATGAATAATTCCGTTGCCTGCATTCTCTAGGTTTAATAAGCTTCAGGATCTCCTTACCTCTGCATCAGCTCTGACCAGTGGTTCTCTCACCCAGTCCACAGGTGACAGGCTGAAACTAGGTCTGCTGCCCCAAGGCTGGAATTACCTATGAATCACATTTGCCTTCCTTCTGCACATTTCTCCAGGCCACAGGGCTGGATCTCTCCCTGTTTCCTGATTCCACACATAGCCCATACCCCGATCCCAGTCACTCTCTGAAGCCCACCAACCTAGCTGAGGCTTTGAACTTTAACCTGGTGCTTTTCAGCACTCTTACAAAAGCCTGAATTTGTCCCCTGAAATTTGTAAGTTTTTCCCAAGCTGGATAAGCCTCCTATTACCACAATGCTCTTATCACCTGCTTCATTCCTGGTGGACAGATGTCCTTTGCTCTGATCTGTCCACTGAAAACCTGGTCATTAACACCAAACCACACACCCTAGATGGTCATCTCCATGCCCTGAAGCCAAATTCCCTTCTTGAGCCCTGACTCATACAGGTCCTAACTTAACTGATAAAGTCAGTAACTGTATCTAACTTACTTCTCTAACTTATTAATAAAGTTTGAGCAGATCTTGTATGTATGCTCACCTAAGATGACAAACAAGCTTCTAAAGGGCATAGGATAAGTTATTAATCATCTTATTTTACAGAAAAGGAGAGATGGCATTTATTAAGAAATCAAAGTTATTTTCACCATCAATCTTTTATCCAGTGTTTGAACCATAAATTGACCCTTGTGAAGAATACTTCAGAAAAGAATATTTATCAGTAATCAATAGTGTCAGCAAAGTGACATGGAAGACTCTAATTCTGATTAAAATAATAATCATAAGCATAATCCACTCTTTTTCTCTCAATGAATGCAGCAATAAACCTGGGTAGAATGGATAAAACAATTATATGAGGACTCCAAAATTAAATAATAGAATATTATTTTCAAGTATATATAGGACATTCAGCAAGATCAGCTATGTCATGTACCGTAAATCAAACCTTAAACAAGTTTAAAATAATTGAACATATATTCTCTAACCATAGAATTAAACTAGAAATAAATAAAAGAAGAATAGCAGGATAATATTCAAACACCTAGAAATTAAGGAATTTACAGCTGACCCTTGAACAAGACAGGATTAGGGGTGTCAACCATTCACACAGTTAAAAATCCATGCATAACTTTTAGTTTCCCCAAAACTTAACTACTAAGAGCTTACGTTTAACTGGAAGCCTTACCAATAACATAAAAAGTCAATTAATGTATATTTTGTATATGTATTATATAGTATATTCTTACAATAAAGTAAGCTAGAGAAAAGAAAATGTTATTGAGGGGCGCCTGGGTGGCTCAGTGGGTTAAGCCGCTGCCTTCAGCTCAGGTCATGATCTCAGGGTCCTGGGATCGAGTCCCACATCGGGCTCTCTGCTCAGCAGGAGCCTGCTTCCTCCTCTCTGCCTGCCTCTGCCTACTTGTGATCTCTGTCTGTCAAATAAATAAATAAAAAATCTTAAAAAAAAAAAAAGGAAAAGAAATTTTATTGAGAAAGTCATAAAGAAGAGAAAATACATTTACATTACTGTAGAACATTTATTGAAAAAAAATTTGTGTTTAAGTGTATCTGCACAATTCAAACCTAGGCTGTTCAAAGACCAATTGTGTGTCTAAATAAGTGATGGGTTAAAACAGACAACTATTAGAAAATATTTTAAACTGAACAAAAATGAAAATACAACATACCAAAATGTGTGGGATGCAGTTAAAATAGTGCTTAGAGGATAATTTGTAGTATTAGAAGGTTTATATTAGAAAAGAAAAATTTCAAGTCAATAATCTAATCTTCTACCTTAAGAACCTAAAATAAGAAAAGAATAAAACAAGCAAGCAAAAAGAAAAGAATAGAGATCAAAAATTTTAAAAGAGAAAAAACAAAGAAGTTAAAAGTTAGTTCTTTGAAAACAACAACAACAAAAATTGTTAAAACTCTAGCCAGGTGAACCAAGAAGGGGAAAAAAGATACATATCACTAATATCAGAAATGAAAGAGGGTACATCACTACTGATTGTATGGGCAAGTAGAGAATACTAAATTTAGAATACTAAATTTAGTAGAGAATACTAAATTATCTGGGCACATAAACTAAATTTAGAATACTAGAATACTAAATTTAGAATACTAAATTTAGTAGAGAATACTAAATTATCTGGGCACATAAACTACACAATTTAAATGAAATGTACCAATATCTCAAAACCCACAAGCTATCAAAGCTCATCCAAAATGAAAAGAACAATCTTATTGGCCTATAATTATTTTCAAAGATTAAATTTGAAGCTAGAAACCTTACAAAAAAGAAATTCCCAAGCTCCAGATGATCTCACTGGTGAATTCTATCGAACATTTAAAAAATAAATAACATCAATTCTATATAATCTCTTTCATAAAATTAAAGACTAAACAGCTACCAATTCATTCTATGATACACAATATCACTTTGATTCTAAACTCTGCCATAGATAGCATAAGAAAATAACTGTATAGATATCCCAAAATCAAATAGAGTTTATCCCTGATATGCAAGTCTGGATTCAGTGTTTGAAATATCTAAAGAAACCAAAACCACATGATTATGTCAATTGATCCAAGAACATTTGACAAAATTCAGTATCCATTCATGATATAAGCCTTAGCAAACTAAGAGTAGAAGGGAACCTCCTCAAGGCCATAAAGAGTATCTTCAAAAAACCTACATCTAATATCACATCTAATGTTGAAAACTGAATACTTTTCCACTCAGCTTCGGAGCAAAGCAAGGACATTCATTTATATTATTATTCAACATCATACTGGAAGTCTAAACTAATACAATAAGGCTATTCACAGATGATGCAATTTCCAACATAGAAAATCCCCAAGAATCTATCACAAAAAAAGAACTAAATAAGTCAAGTCACAGAGTACATAGTCAACACAGAAAAATTAAATATATTACTATATACTAGCAATAACAATGGAAAAACTTTTTAAAATACTCATCACAGTAAGTAAAAAAGAAATGCTGGGTAAGAGTCTAACCAACATGAGGAAGGTCTGTATGCTGAAATATATAAAATGTTGGTAAAATAAATTAAAAATAACCTAAATAAATAGAAATATGTGGTTGGCAAAATGGCCCCATGCCCTAAATTCCTGCAACCTGTTTTGTTACCTACTTAGCTAGAGAACTATGCAAATATAATTAAGGGTATGGACCTCAAAATATGAAAATTATACTGGATTATCCACATGGGCCCAATCTGATCACATCAACCCTAAGAAGCAAAGAAGTTTCTCTGGTTAGAGTGAGAGAGATACAACGGATAGATAAAGAAATGTGAAGCAAGAAAAGAACCCCAAAGTCTTTTGATGTTAAAGATAAATGTAGCAACCTGTCAAGGAATGCCTGTGATATTCCAGAGCTGAAAGATACCTTCAGCTGACAGCCTGATAGCCAGTAAGACAAAAGGTACCTATGGCCTACAACATAGGGAATAAAATGCTCCCAGTAACCTGAGGATGTGGTGAAAGAGGAAACCTCTTACATTTACACTGTCAACGGGAATACAAACTGGTGCAGCCACTGCAAAAAATAGTATTGAGGTTCCTCAAGAAGTTAAAAATTGAACTATCTTACTGTCCTGCAGTCTCACTACAAGGTATTTACCAAAAAATATAAAAATACTATTAAAAAAATGCTATTCAAAGGGCTATATGCACCCCAATGTTTCCAGCAGCATTATTTACAATAGCTAAATTATGGAAATAGCACAAGTGTCCATAGATTGATGAAGGAGATGGATGGATAAAGAAGATGTGGGATATTACATATGTGTGTGTATGTATGTATGTGTGTGTGTGTGTGTGTGTGTGTATATATATATATATATACATATATATATATATATAATTTAGCCATAAAAAGAATGAAATCTGGCCATTTGCAATGACATGGATGGAGCTAGATAGTATTACGTTGAGTGAAATAATTCAGTCAGAGAAAGGCAAATATACTATATGATTTCACTAATATGTGGAGTTTAAGAAACAAAGTAAATAGGCAAAGGGAAGAAAAAGAGAGAGAAAAACTAAGAAATGGACTCAACTATAGAGAACAAACTGGTGGTTACCAAAAGGGAGGTAGGTAGAGAAATGGGTTAAGTAGGTTATGGGGATTAAGGCGCACACTTGCCATGAGCACTGGGTGTTGTATGGAATTGTTGAATCACTAGATTGTACACCTGCAACTAATATTACACTGTATGTTAACTAACTGGAATTTAAATAAAAACTTCAAAAAAAAAAAAAAAAAAAAAAAAAAACTTCTGCCCAACTTTGGAACTGTATTCTTCCCCAGAGCCTCCAGAAAGGAACACGGCCTTGCAGACACTTTAATTTTAACTTTGTAAGACTCAGGCAGAGAACATTTTATCTGAACTTCTGCCTCACAGAAACTGTGATATAATAAATGAATGTTGTTTTAAGTCACTAAGTTTTTGGCTATTTATTAGAGTGGTAACTGAAAATAATGCAGAAGGCATACCATATTCATAGACTGAAAGACTCCACATAGAAAAGATGTCAATTCTCTCCCCAAATTATTGACAGACTTAGTAAAATTCCAAGAAAAAATCTTAGCAAGATTTATTTATAGATATAGACGAGCTGATTTTAAAACTTATATGGAAAGAGAAACACCTTCAATATTGAAGAACATTTTGAAAAGGAATAATAAAACTGTAGGAATTGTACTATAAACAACCCAACTTTTTTTAAATTGAATTATAGTTGACAGAATATTATATTAGTTTCAGGTATACAACGTGATGATGTGACAATTATACATATTACCAGTTGTTTGCCATGCTAAGTGTCGTTACCATCTGTCACCATACAAAGTTACTAAAATACTGACTATATTCCTTATACTGTACTTTTCAGCCCTGTGACTTATTTACTTTATAACTGGAAGTTTGTGCCTCTTAATCACCTTCATCTATTTCACTCACTCCCCCATTCCCTCTTGTAACCGCTAGTTTGTTCTCTGTATTTATAAATCTATTTCTGTTTTTTGTTTGTATTTTAGATTCCAAATATAAGTGAACTCGGATGGTACCCGCCTTTTTTTGTCTGACTTACATCACTTAGCATAATATCTCTTCCATCCATCCATGTTGTCACGAATGGTAAAATTTCATTCTGTCTATGGGTGTGCATACAAACTCCACCTCTTCTTTACCTATCTAAAGAACCCAATTTTAAAATGTCAAAAGTCTTTTTTTTTCAAGATTTTTTATTTATTTATTTGACGCAGAGAAAGAGCACAGGAGGGGAAGTGGCAGGCAGAGGGGGAGAAAGAGAAGCAGGCTCCCTGCTGAGCAAAGAGCCTGACATGGGGCTAGACCCCAGGACTCTGGGACCATGACCTGAGATGAAGTCAGATCCCTAACTGACTGGGCCACCCAGGCACCCCTAAAATGTCAAAAGTCTTAAAGAGACATTTTACGGAAAAGGATATTTAGAAGGTAAATTAACACAGGAAAGGATGTTTAACATCATTAGCCATAGGGGAAATGAAAATCTAAAAACAAAATTAGATATCACTACACACTTTTCAGAATCACTAAAGTAAGAAATACCAGCAATGCTGAATGCTGAAGATAATACAGAGCTGCTGAAACCATCCTGCTGGGACTATAAAATGGCATAGCCTCTGGAAAACAACCTGGCAGCTTCTTATAAAGTTAAACATACACTTGCCATAGGATCCCACTCCTGGGTATTCACCCAGGAGAACTGGAAACTTACGTTCACACAAAAACCTGTACATGAATGTTTACTGCAACTCTGTTATTAATTGTCAAAAACTAGAAACAACGCCAATGTCCTTCACCAGGCGAATGGATAAACTCTTAAACATCTGAAAAACAGACTACTTTTCAGTCAAACAAAACAATAAGCTGTCCATAACAACAACTTGGAAGAATCTCAAAGGCATTATGTTAAGGGAAAAAACGCCAGTCTCAATGGATTACCAACAGTCTAATTCCATTTAAAAGACATTCGTGGGGTGCCTGGGTGGCTCAGTGGGTTGAGCCTCTGCCTTTGGCTCAGGTAGTGATCCTAGGGTCTTGGGATCAAGTCCCATGTGGGGCTCTCTTCTCAGCAAGGAGCCTGACTCCCCCTCTCTCTCTGCTCGCCTCTCTGCCTACTCACGAACTCTGTCGAATAAATAAATAAAATCTTCAAAAAAATATTAAAAAATTAAAATAAAATAAAAGACATTCCCAAAAAGACAAAACTAGAATGAGAGAGAACAGATCAGGGGTTAGAGGTAGTGAGTGGGCAGATGTTAACTCTGAAGTCATAGCACAAAAGCATCCTTTGGGGGATAGTAGAGTTCCATACCCTGATTGGGTCAGTGATTAAATGAGTCTATACATGAGTTATTATTCATAGAGCTGTGCTTTAAAAAAAAAAAAAAGTCAATTTTATTGTATGTTAATTAAAAAAAATTTTAAGTGGCATGAGTCTTCCTTTTTAAAAGCTCCACAAATGATTTGTGAACCCTTTCAGACAGTTTAAATAAATGAAAGCTGTTTTAACCTAAATATGGTTTCTATTTTCAACATTTACTTTGAAAATAACACTGTCCTGTTGTTAAGTACTGAATGTTCCAGAAAAGTCCAGGAGTAGAGGCACACAGAAAGATCAATGAAATGTCCCAACTTTCAGCATATGAAGCCAGTGTTGCTAACCTTGATACAACAGCAAAGTCAAAGTTCGCTCCAGAAAACATTAGCACGCTCATCTTAGATACGGCCTTTCCCTTTGTTACTAAATAGCTTCAAAGTGTTTGGAACTCTGAGAGGACATATATAATATACCACCTGCCATCTTTAGAAGCTTGGAATAGATTGGGAACAGATTGATTTCCTTTTGTTCTTAAATATTTTGAATAGCAACATGTTCTGTGGGGTGAGGGAAGAAATAGGATCAAGTTTCATCCTTCAGAAGAGAGAACTAGAACTAGGTTTTCAGTGAGATGAAGGTGAAAGAAATCTTAAGAAGAGCATTACACTTGGAGTTCATGTTTGCCCGTTTGATCTTGAACAGCCTGAGAGAGGAGGGAAAGATTCACAACCACCCCTTAAGAGTTATAAACTGGTTACTGCCTTGATGACATGCTAGATGTTCAACTGGTTACTGCCTTGATGACTAATTTAAGACTGACATGCTAGCTGTTCATGGATACTTCTTAATTGGGACAAGGAAAGTATTCCATTGTACCCTTTTCCTAGAGGGTGGACAATTTGATGCTTAAGTATTCTGTACTTAGAGAGACTGAGGTATGAATTTTGTATAGTGGGAGTGACAGAAACTAATACCCACCTTATTAGTTTGTTGGGAGGAATAAACTTGGTAATTAGCACCATCCGGGCATATAAGAAAGCTCTTAGCAAATGCCCTTATTAAATATTACTAGCTCTTATTAAATCAGATTACAAATGTGAAAAACTTGAGAAGCTCTAGACCAATAGGCCAATGTGAACTACCATTAATATTATTTACAAAGAAGAGCCCAACTTATTTGGTTCAAGTTGACCATTGACCATTGGGCAAAATTTGCCATGTCCTACCTTTGCATGTACCAGGTCCAAATTTAGTGCCCTATTCTCTAGATATTTCAGAGAAGATAAACTTCTGACTGAAAGCAGTTTTAAATCCAGCCTCTGTAACTTAAGGAAAAGCCAAGATTATTATGATACCCTCTACAATTAAATTTGAAGTTGAGAAATTATGGTCCAGGAGGTTTTCCTTCTCTAGTCTTATAATATCCCATTTTTTTTTTCAATGGAAGTAAAAGCCTCTGCCATGACTATCACATGAGGTGGTCGCAGAGGACAAATGATGCAACACATAGACAGAGGTTTTATAATTAGATGGGGTTATACTCATATAATGTGCTATATGTTGGTTTTTGTTATGAAATTGCAGCTATTAATTATTATTTAATTCAAATCAGAACCTCGATTGCCTTGGGCATACTGACAGAGAGGGGCGAGAATAAGTCTTCCAAGATCTGATAATATCCTATTTTGTAGTTAGGTAATGGCTACATGATGATGAGTTTGTAACAATTCACCAATCTGTACACTTAGTATTTATTTATGTATTTTACTGTTAATATGTAATGCTTCTTTAAAATATTATAGAAAAATTTTGCTTGACTGAAGTTAAAGTGTGGTTTAATAACAGGGAGAAAGGGGCAGCTGGGTGGCAGAGTCGGCTAAGCATCTGACTCTTGGTTAAGCATCTGACTCTTGGTTTCAGCTCATGTAATGATCTCAAGTTATGATGTAAGGTCAGCACAGGGTTGTGATCTTACGTTTGTGAGATCGAGCCTCACGGTGGGCTCTGTGCTCAGCTCAGAGTCTGCTCATAGTCTCAAGATTCTCTCTGCCCCCCAACCCCGCTCTCTCTTTCAAATAAATAAATAAATCTTTAATAAAAAAAATAAATAAATAAAACAGGGAGAGTTTAGAGAAAAGTACAGAGTGGCACTATAAACTTTTAAATCAAGAAAGTAGATTAAAATCCAACACAGAATATGATGGAGAATCATTTCAGGGTGTTTTAAGGTTGGAGGGCAGGAATATTTATGAGGAATATACTTAAGATTCTTCCAATTCACCCAACAAATATTTATCAAGCTCTGGACACAGTCCAAAGTCAGATGAGGGAAGGAAAACGCCCCTGTTCTCCTGGAGCTTACAGTCCTGAAACACTGAAACACCCAGAACCTAGAGGACAGTGCTATACCAGAGACATTTCACAGCAGATGAGAAGGAGGGACCATCTCCTGGGGAAATATGATGCCATCTGAACTTTAAGTAGGGAATTAGGTGAAATCACAAGCATCACAGACACAAAACAGTCATATCACCTTATAGGCTCAGATCCAGTAACCTCCAGGTGAGGGAATTCATCACCTTTCCCAGCACAGAACAGCTTCTTTGCCATCTCAGGTTTTCAACCCTTAATTTTATATAAGAACACTACCACCAATAACCTGTAATTTAAAGGGATGGTCTGGAGATCAGGATGCTGCCTGAGCGAAAGACAGAAAGAGAGAAAGACAACATCTACACACTGTTAGAGAAGCCACAGGTAACAAAACTGTGGCCAAGTTTCCATTGATTTCTCCATAAAGACTATACGCTCTAGCTTCTGCATCTACAGAATCAAATTTTGTTCAGATAAAGATTTACTGAGCTCCTATTTCATAGACTTTAATAGAAACTGTGTGGCATAGAGAAACAAACATACAGTTCTTATACTCATGGATCTCAGTTTGGGAGCAAAGTCCAGATTTATAAGCACTAAATAAAAAGAGAAAAATAGAGACAAGAACAGGTATATGGTCATGTGTAACACAATCACACCAAAGTACATGAGAAAAACTACCAAACTATCACATCCCAAAGTGAGCCTTCTTCCAAAGGACCATGGGGCCAAATGATTTTGAAAAGTGACATGTCACAAAGCTCTTTCTTAGAGATTCACATATATATTAGCATTTTAAAGGCTCTGATCATCTGTCAAATAAATATTTTGGTTTACTTGTTTCAATGCAGCATTAACCAAAGTTATTTAACCATGAACCCCTTTTTTATGTGTTACATCTCTTAGGGTTCCATTGGAAATACCTCTATAGATAGTAAAAACATCTAATCAGGTAAGGGAGAGCCCAAACCCTAATTCCCAGATCAATCCTCAATCCATCAGATCCAGATGCTTCTTAAAGTTGCCCTATTTGGGACTAAATTGGCCACAAGGGAAAGGAAGGGAATCCAAACTTTCCCACAGCTGCTTCTTCACTCTACAGACTTTCCTGGTAATCTCTCATCATGTTGCTGGCTAAAAGTAAACTACACCTTTCTAAAAACTCTAAACAGGTATCTGTACTGTAGAGCCCTGAGAAATTTCTATCCCAATCTGTTTTATTTAGGTTTTTCTTTTCATCTCTCATTTGGACCAGGACTCCAAGTCTATGTTCACAGTCCAATGCTGTTACAAAATAAACATGTATATATGCATAGGGCAACTTCTGGGAAGCAGAAAGAACATCCCCCTAGGATACAAGCAACCTCTGTTCAAGTTTGCTGTTGGTCACTCTTTAACTGTGTGCCCCTTGGATAATTTACTGTGGACTCTGGTATTCTTTTTTTTTTTTTTTTTAAGATTTTATTTATTTATTTGACAGAGACAGATCACGAGTAGGCAGAGAGGCAGGCAGAGAGAGAGGAGGAAGCAGGCTCCCTGCTGAGCAGAAAGCCCGATGCAGGCCTCGATCCCAGGACCCTGAGATCATGACCTGAGCCGAAGGCAGAGGCTTTAACCCCTGAGCCACCCAGGCGCCCCTGGACTCTGGTATTCTTATCGATAAGATAGGATTATAAATATTTACTTTATAGGCTGCTGTAAGGATCAAACTAGATACTATTTATGGAAAAGCTTTATAAGAGGGACATGTGATGCAAATAGGAGATGCTGATGCTTTTATTTTACACCGTATTCACATGCAAACTCGATTCTTCAGGGAGGCTCAAGGCTACCCAGAGGAAGTGTTCTCCTCCAAGAGTGGGTCTAGACAGATGTCACTGTGAATCCTGCGGCTCTCCTCAAGACCCATTGCCTAAAAAGTGAAACGTGCCTTCAGAAATTAGACTTGAATGGGTCTCAACCACCCTTGGTCTTAAAAACACAGTTAGCTGTCCTTTCACAAGAGGACATCTCCGTGTCATCTCTGCTTCTGTCAGAAAAAAAAAATGACTGGCTGGCCATCATCAATCAAACCAGAGCTTTGTCTGCTCTGATGTTCAGGAAACTGGAAGCTTCAGTATCTTCAGCAACTCAAACAGACCCTGTAGCACCTAGGGACTCCTCATTGTCAATTACGCAGAGAAATAAGAGGGGTGGGTCCTAGTCTTGACTTTTGCATTAATGAGCTTTGTGACTTTGCCACTGAACTTTATTCTCCAGGTAACTCAGCTTCCACAATTAGTTTAACTAAGAAGAGTTAAAACCATAAGTTAATTTAGAGCTTTCACAGAAGACTTACCGTGTACCAGGCTGATACTGCTAATTGTGAGAAAGCATGGGGCCTTCAAGACAGCCTCTGCTTTCAGCCATTCTGTCTACTGGAGAACACAGGCCGTTAGGCATCCTCTCCATCCCTACCCCTAGTCTGGATGCTGAAATGCAGGGATAATATTCCAAGTCTTTCTGGAAACCCACATAAGCCAAAATTAGAGTCTTAAAGAAAATATCATCTCTCTGGATCTAAAGTGTTAAAGAAAATCCCCTCATGAACTAACACTGTGTGAGTCTGTGTGAGTCTGTGTCCCTGTTGAGAAAATTCTATGGCTTCTTTCACGGATTTTTGGACACCAGGATCATCCTAACAGATGGCAATGTGCACCCACAAGTCCCATAGTCTGGGATGTGACCTCAGTCCACCAGATCACTCTGGATGGAGGGAAGGGGTGGGGGGGCTCAGGCCACAGTTCTTACCATATGCATTTGACATTTGGTGACTTTATTGCAAAGAAAGTAGGACTGTGCAATTCGCCTTTCATCAGAATGAAAATGAGCTGGAATTTTATAGTGCTATTACCTACCGATCCATAAACCACTAAAAACTCAAGTAACCCTATTTTCAACAGATATGCTACTTAGAAAAAAAAAAAAAAAAAAAAAAACAGTGTCCTCACAGAGAGGCGCTCAAGCAGGGCTTAATATGAGGTTTTAAAATGCTTTGACAAGAAAATTGAATAGGAGATCAGAACATACACACACACACACACACACACTATATATATATATATATATATATATATATATATATACACACACATATATATATGGAATACAAATGGGGATTTTGTGGCTGCACCATTAGTTTTTCCAATGCAAAACTAATAAATGATAACTGAGCACCTACTAGGCTACACTAAATGCTAAAGTATGAAACAGATTTGAACATCCAGAAATTCACAACCAAATAGGGATCTCTCACATGAATGGTGCTAATTACAAAACTGTAGGTAAGTCTGTTTTTTTAGTTAAATGTTCCAATCCCTGGTTCTGACTCTTAGTACTGGTAGAATATTGGTAGGCCACTTAATCCATCTGTGCCTTAGTTTCTTCAACTGTAAAATGGGGGAGAATAACAGTATATACTTCATGTGTTTTATGACAGAATTAGATGAGTTAACATATACAAAATGCCCAAAAGAATATTTGCTATTATTATCTCCTTAACTGGTACAAAGCAGTTTAGCTGTGTTTGCTCATGCTATTATTAAGTATACAAATCAATCCAACCAACATGCTCTGAAGATGGAATTTCCTGCATTTTAATTTTGGGGGGAGGGGCGGCAAATGGGATTGGGCATGGTGAGAGATTCCTTGAATAACACTGAATAACACTGCATTATAGCTGGACTCTGCAGACAGATAACACTCTGAAATGTAGCCATGCATAGGAAGAAAGGCATTTAGGGCAAAATCAAAATAAAATGAGTCTCACTTTTTGCCACTGAGCAGAGAACATGAAGGAAAACTTGTTGAAAAATTCTAATTAAATAAATATTATGAAGTCCCTAAAACCATAGACTAAGAACAACTATTAGAAATAGAAACTTTGGGGTACCTGGGTGGCTCAGTCATTAAGCATCTCCCAGGGTCCTGGGATCGAGCCCTGCATCGGGCTCCCTGCTTGGCAGGAAGCCTGCTTTCCCTCTCCCACTACCCCTGCTCTTGTTCCTATTCTCGCTGTATCTCTCTCTGTTAATAAATAAATAAAATCTTTTTTAAAAAATTTAAGAAATACAAACTTTATTCTGCACATCATTTCAAGGGCTTACACTCCTTGGAGCTGCTAATCATACCAATGCATGGTTAGCACATTCTACCCTAGGTAGCAGTACGGGTGATTACAAGAGTTACTAGGACATTACCCAAGCAATGGAGCCATAAACTCTTGTTCAATTATGCCAACACTGCCAGTTCAACAATGGAAGGTGTTCTCATTAGCACACATGCACACATAAATATTGTTAAAACACTTTGCCATCCACAAAGCTTACATATTTATATATATAGAGAGAGAGAGATTCGCTTAAACCTCTGAAGACTGCCAGGAGTTTGATAATTAACATAAACCCCATTTTACAGAAAAAGCTTTGCCATCCATAAAGCTTACATATTGATATATATATAGAGAGATTCACTTAAACCTCTGAAGACTGCCAGGAGTTTGATAATTAATATAAAGCCCATTTTACAGAAAAAGTAGTGTTTTCCCTAGAGGTCCACAGATAATAAATGGAGACACCAATGTTCAAACTCAGATACCTTGACCCCAGATCTCGTGATCTTTCTACTATACGCTCCCTCTCTTGCTGCCATTATTTTAAATGTTTGTGTCAGAGACATGGGGCCAGAAATACTATTTCTACTGGGGTCTCAATGTCTATCTTCTGCTTAGCAAACAATCTCAGCATTTGTCATGTCCTAAAGGAAATCCCATGTTGCTTCTTGCTATTGATCTGTAGCTGTCTCCAACAAAAGGACCTGAATGCCTGCTGTGGCCCTGGGAATTTTAAATAAGAAGTCAATGAGAGATGCTGGTAAATGGTTCTGTAATTGTCTAGGGGCGGATAAAACCTTGGTGGAATAATAATCATATCAATATGCGGGCTACATGAATGATCCTGCAGTGAATTACAACAGGGTACTTCAACTCCAAAGCCTAGGGGGGCACATCTGCATAATTAATCTCACTCTGCAATAACCCCGCAGGGTCAGCAAGATTGGCATTCTGCAGCAGAAATTAATGCCCTATTATTTCAGTCCCCTTCGGTGTTTCTTCAGATTCAGGAAAATAGTATCAGATGTAGAAGCTCTGTTGACACAGACAAGTTACAAAAAAATCCTCACTTAAATCCTAGTAGGTAGGGAATGAATTCAATACATAGTTCTAATACACCTACCAAATCCAAGGCTCTTGATATTTTTGTTTTATTCTAGGATCCACCGAAACCCTCCAAAGGCTATATATTGATCCATAGTGTCCAGCTAGGGCTTCTAGAGAATGATTTCAATAAATCACATTTTGGTACTGTGTCCTCATTTTAGAAAAATACTAGGTGATTAATATTAGATGAAAAATTAGGTTACAAAGTTATCTTTTTTTTTTTTTTTTTTTTTTACAGGCCTTCTCAGAGCCTCAAAGCACACTGAACTGAATTACTTAGGAATCATTTACCATGCTCTTCTAACTTAAGAGACTTTTAAAAAATTTTTGTTTAAGGAGCATCTGGGTGGCTCAATCAGTTAAGCATCCGCCTTTAGCTCAGGTCATGATCTCTGAGGCTCCTAGGATCAAGCCCCACATCAGGATCCGCATTCAGTGGGGAGCCTGCTTCTCCCTCTCTGCCTGACTGCAGCTCCCCCTGCTTGGGCTCACTCTCTCTCTCTCTCTCTCTGTATCAAATAAATAAATAAGATCTTTAAATTTTTTGTTTGTTTGTTTTAAATACCTCCAATACTAGGATAGGATTCTTGGCACAGTTTAGAAATGCAGACTGAAGTTCCTTCAAAAAAAAAAAAGGGGGGGGGGTCATCTGTATAAGGCACCCAGCAATAGACCAAGCTTTGAGAATTTCCCATAAATTCTCTCATAGGACATATTATTAAAAACTCCTCATGAGGCATGGGTCATGAATTCTTAATTGGGGAAAAAAGTGGGGAATTCAAATCAATTTTCTAATTTACTAAGACATCCCCATGGCAATTTGATGGAGAAGCAATAGCATAATGACTAGCTAAAATGAGACATAAGGCATGCTGGTGAATGTAAGCATGCCAATGCTATGCTCGGCCAGTATAGCTAATTGGAGTTGATTATGATTTCACTTCTTCTAGCATTCTGGGTGCTTAAAGACCGTTGTCAAATCAGAACATAAGACACCACGGATAAAGAGTCAGAAAACAGAGCAGAGCTCTTGTTTCGCCAATTAGAAAAGGAGTAAACACATAAAGAGACCTGGCAAATAACCCTTTCACCTCTGTAACCTTCATACATGATAGAAGAATTAAAAGTGTTATTATTTTTAATTGGTCTGCCTTTCACTGAAAAAGAGAAAGATGAGAAAAATATGTATGTTCATTAGGCTGACCTAAAAACTGGTAGGTTTTTTTGTTTGTTTTTATTTTTTGTTGTTGTTTTTTGCAGGTAAATACTTCTTTCTGTCCACTGATACTTGAAAATCAGATCAAAATCTTGTTCTCCAAAGCCAAAAGAAGCCATGCTTACCACCACATCACAGAGAAGAAGGCGGTAGAAGCCTTGGGTGAGTTTTGAGTGCCATGAGGATACTGCTACCGGCGACTGATGACAAGAACTAAATCAATTTTCCCACACAGCACAGCTAAATTCTATTTCCCTAATGTCCTTCAGAGGATATTGTGGATCCTCTAGGATCTGGTTCCACAACTTCTCACCCAGCCCTCTTTCAAAACTCTCCTCACAGAACCCAGACTCAGACCACAGGCTCATACGGATGGTGCTACAAATCACCGTCGTGCCTCCCACACTTTTCAATCATCCCTTCTGTCCAGAGTGACCTGCATTCCCCTCTTCACATGCACAAACCCTACCCATCCTTTGCGACCTATTTGCAAAAGCATTTCCTTCACGAAATGTCCCTGCCTCTTTTAGCCTGATTTAATTTATCCTTTCTCCCTACAACTTTGCCTCATGGTTCCAGTAATGTAATTTTCTACTTTGTAGGACCATTAAGCCTGTGTGTTTTCCCTCTTGAGATCCTTGCGATCTCAAGATCTACCAGATCTTGAGGGAGACAGAGGTCTACCTCTGAACACTGCTTGTCTCCCAGGGCCTAGCATGAAGTCAGGGCATACAGAATGTGCTCCATGCCTTGGGTCTGAATGACTATGGTCTTCAGAATACCATGATTCTACAGGCTGTTTCTCAGTCTAGGAAAATATCGTTCCTCTCTCACTTGTTTTCTACACCTCTGGTCTCTCAACACTGATTTCTTTCTCCAGATCATCTTTAGGGAGGTGTTTTCTCACTAAAATCTGTCAGACAATTTACAAGAATGGCCTGGGACTGATGAGGGAGTAGGAGGCTGGCTGAGGACAAAGCAAGAGCTGGCGCCTTGCACCCCCCCCCCTTCATCCACTCCCCTCCATAGGTGTAGCATTCCTCAGGCACCCCTGACTGCCATAAAATGATAAATAGTTAACTTGCTGAGATCACAATCCTGCAAGACAGGAGTCTCCCTTGGTTTACAAATGTCCTTGAGATTACAACAAAGAAGTAACCTTATCAATAGCCCAATTTCCAAAGACACAGAACTCAGTTCCTCAAGCCTAAAAACCATAAAAACCGAAGGAGGTGGAGGTAGAAGGAAAAGTAAATAAAGTTAAATTTCTTCTAAACTTAAATCTCATTAACAAGGATGCTTGATAGCAGGAATGTAACATTCCACCAGGAGACTCTCAATTGTCTTTACTTGATAGCAACTAAGCCTTCAATATCCTGATAGTATTCTTTGCCCCAATAGCCCTTCTGAACACCCCTTTGTCCTCACCTACCCAACTCCTGTGTATATAACCAACCACTCCTCACAACCCGGGGCAGCAGCAGCTCTTCCTGCCCACGGGTCCTGTCCCCGTGCTTTAATAAACCACCATTTTGCACCAAAGATGTCTTAAGAATTCTTTCTTTAGTCATCAGCTCCGAACCTCACCCCACCGAACCTGACTTAGGTTCTGGGACTTCATCAGGACTGCCATCTGCTTTGCCTGTGGAGGACTTGGTTATGCCTTCCACTACAAACATTTGCATTTATCCTATGCAGGGAGACACTGAACAACTGACACACCCGCGAGCTCCCACCCAAATGTCCACACAGGAAACTAGCCCCAAAATATTACGTCATTTGGATTCGCAATATTTGATTCAACATTATTGCAGCTCATTACTTTTTTTGGCCAGGGTGAAATCCCCTGAGCCTGTTGCTGCTAGGCAAAAATAAATTCCCTTCTTCCTAACTGTCCCTGCTCCTGGGGATGACCGTATTTCTAACTGCCATTTCTACCTCCTCAGAACCGCTGAGGAAGCATCTGGATTCCAGGAAGACCAATGAATGGGAGGAATGACAGACATTCTTTTGGCCCCTTCCTATCACTCCCCAAACCCCAAACACTGGAGTTTTTACCTGAAGCATGATTTGGGTCAGGGGAGAAGGGTGTGAGCAGGAACCAGAGGGAAACAGAGAGTGGAGAGGTAATAAGCCAAGCCAGGAAGATATGGAGAGAGGAGAGACCCCTAGGCAACTTAACTCTGAGAACAATTATCTGTTCATTCAACCGCTATTTTGCAAACCCCTCCTTTATACCTCAACTGGAGTAAGTCATGGTTTCACTGCATGCATGGCACTACTTTTCAGGTCTTATTTTATTTGATATTCATGGCGCTTATTCAGAGAGAATTATAATTTTCCTGTTTTACAGATGAAGAGATTAGGTGCAAAAAGGTGAAGTGTCCTACTCAAGCTATCACGGCAATCAAATAGCAGAGTTGGTTTTAAATAAGGCTCTGATTGCCGCAGATTGCTGACCGATTCTCCTACATCATTCTCTCCAACACCCATGGCAGCCTAAGCTCCGTATATGAAGGAAGCGTTCAATGTGTAGCTTGCTGGGTTTCACAGAACAACCCAAAAGATCAATTAAAAACAATAAAGATTCCCCAGAGCAAAGGTCATGGAAAATGCCAGGCGACGTTGGTAAAATCCCTGAATTAGAAGCAAAAAATATTTCACTCGAAAAGCATTTTTTATTACTTTGCAAGTAATGGAGTGGCACAAATGAAGTATCTCTGGGAACTGCACAGACTTCGATTATTTGTAATTAGTGCAACATCAATTGTGTAAATGGGGGTACCACATTCAAAGGTTTTAGAATCCTTTTTCCCAGTCAGTTTCCCAAGAAGACACCTTTGTGTTTCAAATCCTGGGCAAACAGAACTTTACTTACCCCAATAAGCAGGATATTGAAATTTCACAGACAGTTTTTAATAGGTAAGTTAAAATGCTAATGATGGTGGTTGCCAGGGGCTGGAGGTGGAGTGTATAAGAAGTTAGTGCTTAAATGGGTACTGTTTCTGTTGAAACTTGGAATGATGAGAAAGTTCTGGAGATGGATGGTGGTAACAGTGAATATACTTACCACCACAGAAATGTGCACTTAAAAATGGTTAAAATGGTAAATTGTACATATACTTGACCACAAAAAATAAAAATCAAAAAAAAAGTTCAAGAGTTTTCAAATCAGATTCATCATGAAGGTATAGAATTTGTTATACAAAGCCAAACGCAAACTTCAGTTGAATCTCTGGTTGATCAAAAACTCAGGAAAAAAATGACTTTAATTCTGAACTGCATTAGTTAAACATATTAAGATATAAAAACAAATACAATTTTTGTCTGCAAAAACAAATGCAAATTTTTTTAAAAAGCTTAATTCTCCTTGAAAATAAGGGAAGAGATTCCCACACCCACCCACACCCACCCCCGCTTTTTGTCAGAGCATTTACTTTAGAAAACTAGCAATTATTAGGTACTTTCCCCTCCCTTTATGTACATAAATCCTTTTGAAGACTAGGCAGGTCTCTTGTCACTTTTGTGACACAAAAATGTCTTTCTCAAAGACCTAGGGGCCATCTCTTGGAAAGGTAAACATCTAAGATAGAAGGGATGCCTCTAGTTTCTGTTGGAGAACAGATACTTAACTTTGGTGGGGCGCCTTGCTCTAAATTTCAAAACTACTTCCCCTCAGATCCAGCAATCTCACTCCTGGGTATTTATCCAAAAGCAACTGAAATAAGGATCTCAAAGAGGCATCTTCACTCACATACTCATTGCAGCACTATTCACAACAGTCAAGACATGGAGAAAACCTAAATGCCCAACCACAAATGAATGGATAAAGAAAATGTGATATATAAATACAAAATAATACCCACCACTCAGCCTTAAAAAGGAGGAAATTCTAGGGTCACAGAAAAGAAGGAAATAAGGGAAAAGATGGATGAGCTTTGAGGACATCACGCTAACTGAAATAACCAATGACGGGAAGACAAATGCTACCTGATTCTATGTATAAGAAGAATATTCAACTTCGTAGAATCAGAGTGGAATGGTGGTTGCCAGGGGCTGCAGGGAGAGGTAAGTGTGAGCTACTAATGAACAGGCATAAGGTTTCAGCTAAGAAATAAGAATGCTAGAGCATCCAACTCTTTGTTTATTTTATTTTTTTTAAGATTTTATTTATTTATTGGACAGAGAGACAGCGAGAGAGGGAGCACAAGCAGGGGGAGTGGGAGAGGGAGAAGCAGGCATCCTGCGAGCAGGGAGCCTGATGCAGGGCTTGATCCCAGGACACTGGGATCACGCCCCCAGCCAAAAGCAGAGGCTTAACAACTGAGCCACCCTGGTACTGCCAAGAAAGATGAATTCTAGAGATCTGCTGGACAACATTGTACGTATAGTCAACAATAATGTGTTGTACACAACACAAACTGGTTAAGAGTGCAGATCTTAAGTATTCTTACCACAACAAAATAAGATTTTAAAAAATTAAAGACATGAGAAGTTTTTCATTTGGATAAAGCCAATTAACTAACAATTCCCAAGTAAAGGATGCCATTTGCTGAATACAAGTTGTGGTTTATCTTGAAAATGTGTATGCCAAGAGCTGCGTGGCCATAGGAAAGGCCAAGATTTCTTTCTGAGTTTGCCATCTCTTAGGGGTTGCCGGTGATATGCTTCATATTCTGGTTTAATGCTTACTTAGTCATAAGAGTGTTTTCATTTTCTCTTACATTTGTGGAAAGGATTTCTGGGCTGAGAAATTTCATTCTTAATTATATTTCCCCAGCTATATATAAAACTACAACACCTCTTCTATAAAATCTGTAATTTTCACTAAAATCAATTTTAGTGGGGAAAAAAAAACTAAAACACAGACACACATGAAAGAAAAGCCTAACTCTCGTTATTACAAACTGGCAGAAAAACCAAAAGAAAGAGGCCAATGAGCTTGAGGAAGAAAAGGAATAATAAATTTTAAAATAATGAGTATTGGGGCGCCTGGGTGGCTCAGTGGGTTAAGCTGCTGCCTTCTGCTCAGGTCATGATCTCCGGGTCCTGGGATCGAGTCCCGCATCGGGCTCTCTGCTCAGCGGGGAGCCTGCTTCCCTCTCTCTCTCTCTCTGCCTGCCTCTCCATCTACTTGTGATTTCTCTCTCTGTCAAATAAATAAATAAAATCTTTAAAAAAAAAATAATAAAATAAAATAATGAGTATTGATCGTTATGAAAGCCAGTGAGTGATACACGCAGGAAAGGAAGAAATTCCCCTACAGACAGGCTCATGAAAAAATTTTGTGAAATTACTTCCAAAAGGAGAATTCTAAGCCTTCAGCAAAGACAAAAAATGGAATGGCAAAAGGGAAGAAAGGCAAAGAGAACTTGAGAAGGAGGGAGGAAGAGAGGGAGAGAGTAAGAGAAAAAATATGGGTATGAATACAGTAATCAGAGTTCACAGAAACTCCGTCCTTCAGTTTCTGATGAACTTCCTTCCATGTCTGCACATCCTGGATTTCTGGAAACAAAAACTCTGTGCAACTTTGTTACGTGGCTGTGAGTATTTATCCCTTTCTACCTTGTTCTATAGCTATTCCTATAGATGTCTCAATCTCTTCTATTTCATTGTGAGCACCTTAAAGGCTGGAAGGCAAAACACATTGTGTTTTTTCTGTAATTCTCCTTTACATCTATGACAATGTCACATGGAGAGCACAGGACTAGAAAACATCTTCTAAGTAAATTAATGAATATAACTAGAAAGAAGTATTCAAACAATTTTCATAATCTTAATAATCCCTTCAAAATGGATGAAACGGGCATTACATATTCAAGATTTGTTTTTAATAACAGGAAAAAATAGCAGGTGTTCACTGGCCTTGTTCTTATATAGGTCAAATAATCACCTGTTTGCTTATTTATTTACTCTATTTTTATTTTACTTATAATTATATTATTTATATGATTATATTTATTTTACTTGATTTATCATCACATTTGCTGATATTTTTATTTTTAATTTTATTTTGTTTAATTATCTTTTTTATCTTCTATATCCATTTACTGTATTTACTTTTATTTATATTTATGGTAATTATAGTAATTAAACTCAGCAGTTTGGGGAATGGTGAGGAACATCACCAGAAGTTTGGTTATGGGAAAAATGAGTGGAATGAATAAGAAAACTATAAAACAAAGATGTAGAAACTAGAAGACAGAAGTGCCAGACAATTAGGAAAACATAATGCCAGGGACAGTAGGCAAGACGGAGATGCTGGCGGAAAGAATCTGAAGGGAATGTCTAAGAGGAGATCAAAGAAATCCTTTTGAAATTATGAAGCTTCTCCCTTTCCAAGTTTTCAAAAAGCAAATACAATCAACTAAAACAATGTTATTTTCCTGAGATCAGATGCACCAAAATCTGACTCTGGACATTACTCTGACCCTGTGATCAGGCTTCCAATTCTTAAAACAAATACACAACTATGCCATTTGTACAGATTTTTATAATCCTATTAATAAAATATCAGTACAAAATGTTTTTTCTGTGCTTTAATACAATCCTTTGGACAGTGAATTCCCACGAGCTTCTGAAAGCTCAAATAGTCCATATCATCGAAGTACTTTTCAAAGAAGTGAAAGGAGAAAACAGATTTGATATGGGGGAAGCCCTTTTGTGCCAGGGTCTATAAAACCTGACCACAGAAATGGCACGACTGAGACCATCTGAAAGATATCTTGCTGACAAGAATCATGAAAATGCCTTTTATTCATAGATTTCTCTCACATATCCAAGCTCATTGAAAGCAGAGGCTTTCATTCAACAACACACACTGAAGGGCTTCTACTATGCGCTAAGCCATCCACCCTGCCCTGCAGATGAAAGGTGAGGAAGACACAGGCTCTGATCACAAGACACAGTCTATCAGAATCCACTGACACAAAGGCAGTCAAGTGAAAGGCAAAGTTAGATATCCATTCTAAGATGGAGCTTCTTGAATAGTAATGTGCATAAGGATGATCTGCAGAACTTGGTAAAATGGGAGATTCTGATTCCCTAGACTCAAGACAAGATTCAAGATTTTGCATTTCTAGTCACCCACAAAGCTGTTGTAGCTATGCCACAAACCACAGACTGAGAAGCCACAGTCTAAGTAATAAGATGCAAGCCAAGGGCTATGGAAATGCTAAGTTAGAAGTGATTCTTTCCAGGTGATAGGTTCAGATAGGTTCCACAGAGAAGATTCTGCCTGTAAACAGGCAGAACTCCAGATGTTATAGATGTGTGTGTCTGTGCAAGTAGGTGCGGAGCAGAAGGACCACACAGAGGAGAGCGGGGAGGGTAGAGGAGAGGAGGCAAGGAAAGAGGAGAAAGAATTGAAAAAAGAGCAAGTATGTTGAGCAAAGTTCTGAAAGCAGAGGAATGCATAAGATATTTAGAGTAAAGCAAGATATCTGGTGCGACTAGAGTGTAATCTGCAAAGGGGGTGATGAGAACTTATAGGAAATAGGTCTGGAATGATCAGCAAGGAAGAAATGATGGGGATCATATGGATTTGACTCTTTTTGGGGGAGAGGATGGGACCATCCATCTCCAGAACTTTCTCATCATTCTAAGTTTCAAAATCATCTCCAACGAGGGAAGCAAAGTCCTCCTGTTAAAATAAATGAAGCAGAATAAAACATCCTAGGATGCAGGTCTGGTCTAAACTGATTCATAGTCTACATTTGGACATTTTACCTAAGTACCCAAAGTCATTATTGTTCTTCACTATAATTGCCTTTCACCCAAACAGAGCCCATCCACAGCCAAATAACCTATCTTCAAACAAGACCATGCAGGACTGAAACCAAATACGGTCAGTCCCAAGCTTTTATACTGGCTGCCATGGGCAACCCTATACTCAAACAGTGGCTCAGTGGAATCATCAAGCATTTGTATTTATTCTCATAAATCAAGATCTCATATCATCAAGATCTGATAATATCCAAAACATTTCATAATGTATTATCCTAGAAAAGGAAGCTAAATGAGGCTTATACTGGGTATTATAAAAGACTGATAAATCACTGAACTCTATCTCTGAAACTAATAATACACTATATGCTAATTAACTGAATTTTTTTTTTTTTAAGGAGTATATAGGGTTTACACAGCAGCCAACATGGAAAGGCACAGCACAGTCAACACATGGTGGCACAGGACAGAGGAGCTCAGAGGATGCCTGGGAAGTTCAAGTAAACTGCCAAACCCCTAGATGACAAGTTCATTGCCTCCTCTACCAACATTAATAATAATAAGAAAAAAAAAAAAAGGCATCTAAGGTACTAAGGTAAAGGTGTCTAATAAATCCTCTATCAGTATTTGTTTCTGTGTCTGTCCAAATCAGTAGAATCCATAAAAGTCATTATGGCTCTTTGGGGCAGGATGTAAGTCTCACTTAGCAAGAGACTCCATGTGGACTCCTTAAATAAGTCTGGAAGTAGTCAAAAACATAAAAACATTAAGAATCACCCAAAGATACATAAATGAATGAGGATGTGATAAAGCAGGTGTTAAATAACATTAATAGTATGGGGCGCCTGGGTGGCTCAGCGGGTTAAAGCCTCTGCCTTCAGCTCAGGTCATGATCCCAGGGTCCTGGGATCGAGCCCCACATCGGGCTCTCTGCTCAGCGGGGAGCCTGCTTCCTTCTCTCTCTCTGCCTGCCTCTCTGCCTACTTGTGATCTCTGTCTGTCAAATAAATAAAATCTTTAAAAAAAAAATAGTAGAATCAAGGTAGGGTTATATGGGTGCTCACTGTAACCGATTTTCAACTCTGCTGCATGCTTTTAAATGTACATAATTAAATTATTAGAGGAAAATGACCAATAATCCTATTATCAATCCTATTATCCCCCTTCTAAAAATTATAGTAGGTAGAGGGCGCCTGGGTGGCTCAGTGGGTTAAGCCGCTGCCTTCGGCTCAGGTCATGATCTCAGGGTCCTGGGATCGAGTCCCGTATCCGGCTCTCTGCTCAGCGGGGAGCCTGCTTCTCTCTCTCTCTCTCTCTCTCTCTCTCTCTGCCTGCCTCTTCGTCTACTGTGATCTCTCTCTGTCAAATAAATAAATAAAATCTTTAAAAAAAAAAATTATAGTAGGTAGAAAGTCAAAACATTACATCTCCCTCTCCGCTCTTGTCAGCATTTCTTTCTTTCTTTCTTTTTTTTTTTTTAGATTTTATTTACTTATTTGACAGAGAGAGAGAGAGAGATCACAAGTAGGCAGAGAGGCAAACGGGGGGGGGGGGGAGTAGGCTCCCCGCTAAGCAGAGAGCCAGACATGGGGCTCGATCCCAGGACCCTGAGATTATGACCAGAGCTGAAAGCAGAGGCTTATGCCACTGAGCCACCCAGGTGCCCCTCTTATCAGCATTTCTTAATCCCACTTCCAATATAATCAAACATAACTGCTAGTTTTAGATTTTTACATATTTTGCATATAATTTTTCCTTATTTTTCTTTGTACAAAAATTAAATCAAGTATGGATCCAAAAGTTGCTTCTTTTTTTTTTTTTTTAAAGATTTTTATTTATTTATTTGATAGAGAGAGATCACAAGCAGGCAGAGAGACAGGCAGAGAGAGAGGAGGAAGCATGCTCCCCGCTGAGCAGAGAGTCCGATGCAGGGCTCCATCCCAGGACCCTGAGATCATGACCTGAGCCGAAGGCAGAGGCTAACCCACTGAGCCACCCAGGTGCCCCAAGTTGCTTCTTTCTTTAACAATATCTCATTCACATGTATCCAGACCAGCTCATACAATTATATTTCACTCCTCTTAATGGCTAAATACAGTTCCATTATTCAGCTATCCCATCATGTATTTAACCATTTCCCTATTGATGGCATTTTGACTATTTTCAGAAATTTGCTCTCTTCATACCACATTTAGGCTTATGGTGATTTTAATATAAATAGAAAAAAAAATCCATAAGTCCTTAGCATTTACACAGTAAAAATCCAAAGTGCTTCCAGTGGCTAAGAAGCATAACAACTAAAAAGGGACAAAAACAAAATACACAGAATCAAAGGCATATGTTTATAACTCAGCAATGGGTAACTCAGTTAGTAGCCAGTGTCAATTATCAAGCAAATACCCAGTAGCTAACAACTAGGCAAACCAGTGCTCTAAATATTCACCAGAATGAGTTCTGTACCAACTTAAAAAAACAAAACAAAACAAAACAACTTCACTTCTAGTACTCTCAGATCTTCATTCAAGTAACTTGCTTATCTGAGTCCTTATCCCAAAGTGCAGAAGAAAAGCAAATTTGGATGGAAGGCAAAAGGCTTTTATAAGCAGGCATGTTGATGGCAGTGAAAAAGTTGAGCTATTTCAAGAAAACTAAAAAAAAACAAGCAAAATAATAATAAACAGTGATATGCAGTCTGGGGCCATTTAGTGATAGAGTCTTACATATTTCAATAGGCCCCGAGGACATCATTATGCACAGTATAAAATAACTGATGTTCAAAATCATGGCCCTGAATTATTAATTAAAGGTATAATTTCTCAGGATACTCGCTGTTAGACAGCTGTGTGGTATGGAATACACTTTAGAAAGACATGCTGTTAAAACAGTTACAACAAGAGCCTTGATCATAGAAGACTTGGGGAAAGCCTTGAGTCAACTTTTTCACTTGACAGACAGAAAAACAAAAACACAAAGATAACATGATTGATCCAAGGTCGGCTGGTTGTTCAAAATAATCAGAGCTATGATCCAGGAGAGCTGAATCTTCTGCAACTGTATTTGTGGCTTCCACACAATTACAAAATTGTCAATGAGGAACTACAGCCTTAGCTCTTCATAATGCTCTACAACCCAGAAAGTAGTTATCCTGGAGTCTTTTCAGAGAGCTGAGGTTCTACCTTCAAGCAATCCTGTGATCAGAAATGTGAAAGTGAGTGGTCCCGCTGGAGAACAGAGAGTGAGTGGTAAGGCACGGTTTTCCTTGGAAAAGTAAATGTTCTAAGCCCAGGAGAATGCAAGGCAGTGTTTATTGGCAAGGAAGAAGGCTGCACAAAAGGGAACTATATCCAACACATTTAGCATGGGAAAAAACAAGTCGTGTGTGTGTGTGTGTGTGTGTGTGTGTGTATCTCCTCACTAGCCTGTAAAGTCTTATTGAGGATCATTCGACTTTGAGAATCTAGCCTGACTCTTTCTCTGAATACTCATCATTGCTAAATAAACTGAGTAGGCCGTGTATTTGAAAGAAAATTGCGTTTGGAGGCAGGAGAAATCCATTGGAGGCTCTGTGTAACTCTGGGCAGGGGCCTTGGGGTTGTTACCGGTAAAGTGAGTGAACTGAATCTGAAGATCTCAAAGTTTCCTCAGGGCTATGATTCATGTTTCTAATCAGGTTTTAGCAAATAGAAATGAGACAAATAGGGGAAATCCAAGTACCACACAGTATGCAATAGAGACAAAGTTTCACATATTTGCTACAAAGGCTTATTGCAACAAAGACATTCTGAGCTCTGTTTAAAAGGGGGGGACTTCTTTTCCTAAGCCCTATACTCCACTTGGTTGTTGTGTTGTTTTTTTAATTCTCTCCCTGTTTTTCTGTCTTCTTATGAAGATCACCTCTAGAAAACGAGAAAGGGCCTTGGAGGTCAAATAGTGTTATTTATTTGGGCACTATTTAGGAAATAGGAGCCCAGGAAGGATACAAGACTTTCAGGAGGTCCAGAGCCTGCTCGTGAAAATGTGGGATTGCTTCTGATTCCCAGTTCATACATTCCTCTGATAAAGCCACACTGCCTCCCAACTTTGAAAAACTACTAGGAAATATAAGGTCCCCTAAAAATAACACCCCATTTATATCCCAAGGAAGAGTCACATCTAAACAGGCAATGGTCCTGTGTCAAAGGAAGACAGCGCAGGAACAGCGAGTCAGCTGCCGGCAAAGCAAAAGCCGCTGTTCTCTTCCCACGACTCTGTGAAGATTTATGGTGTACATGGGGGATCTTGGCCAAACTACCTCCAGGCAGTATTGGACCAGATCCCTAAAGGAGTCCTCGCAGCTATGAAGTTTTTCACATGTTTATCTGCTGGGGACAAGACAGCTGTGAGCTCCTGAAGCTTCCCTACAATAGCACTTCATACTTTGAGATATCCACACATGAAAGATTTGTGCAAAACATACTTAGTTATAACATTTCCCTTGAGAAAAAAAAAAAAAAGTTGACCTCGTTGGAGATTGGTAAGGTCTTTGTAAATCCTGTGGGGAAAGATCACTGGATTTGATGGGAAAGCACCGTCTATTCTTACACATGGCACTGGTCGGTATGACCTGCTGTTAAGTTTTGCCTCGTTTTCTTCTTTTAATTTAAAGCTGTTAATCAACTTTTGGACACTTTCTCTCATTGTACCACTCCTTCCTTCGAGAACCGAGGCCGTGTCTCAATTCTGATGTTCAATCAAAGGATTATCATTTCCGAACGGCGCAGCTTTCAGATTAGTGGTAAGCCAATTAAAAAAGAAATAAGAAAGAAAATCGGGGGAAAAAGGAGCTTTGCCCTCCTGATATCCTGGCCTGCAAGCGGCTCTCCTTTGAAACGGCAAGAAGAAACTGCTCTCAAAGACACTTTCTCATATGCTGCCAGCTTCAGAGTGGCTCTTTCTCAGGGGATGCTTGTCTGGGCTGACTAGGGCTTGTTTCAGGGTGTGTCTCCATTCCTCCAAGAGGCCTGCCCTGGGCAAGACTGTATTCATTAGTGATGTAAAAAAATTTTAAAATCCCGAGCCGGCAGCCAGTGGGAGGTTTTCCTCCACGGATGTGCACCTCCCACGTGCTCCGGTCACAGACACCACTGGGCTGGTGAGAGGCCCCGACGGATCGGTGCCAGGCCCAGACACAAGTCCTCCATTCTGACACGGAGTGCTGCCAAGCGGGAAAGAACCACATCCTTCCTCATCCTAGGGCCCCTTCTTAAATCGAGCAGTTGTTCGAAGGGGAAAGCATGGGGGGAGGGAGGAGGCGACATCACTAGTTGGTGTTAATTATAACAAGGGGAAAGCTTTATTCCCAATATGAAGTTTCTAAGTGAATTCAACACAGAAGCCCAAGGCCGGAAAGGCCCTCAAATATCATTTTGATTCAAACATTTTCCAAAATTCAAATATCTCTCTAACATCCTTGCCAAGTGGATGTGTAGTCCCTCTTTAAATATCTCTAATGAGGATGTACTCATTACCGAGTTAGTTTTCATATGGCCTGTACTGTAATAAGTGTCTCCTTAGGTTAAGCTGGACTCAGATCCTCTGGAATTTGTACCTACTTGCCCTGGTTGAAGTCTCTGGTGCCATATCAGAGGTCTTCTCTCTTCCACAGACACTGGCGGGGGGGGGGGGGGGGGCATTTAGCCCAGGGGTTCTGGCATTTCAAAGCAGCATTGTCATATCTCCATTGACCTCACTTTCCAAAATGGGTGACTAAGGCTTTTGCAAAGCACTTATTCCCTTCCTTGCTCTAAACCTCAATTGTTAGAAAAGGATACTGACAAAATGAAAAGATCATTAAACTAGGAAGAGCTGGTGTCAATTGATTAAGGCACTTCCTATGCTATTTAGGCTTAAAAGGAAATTGAAAAAGGAGCTGAGGAAGCAAAATGATCAGTGGGTTAGCTCAAGCAGGATTTCTAGGGAATTGTCAGACTGATCTGTGTACAAGTAACCGAACATCTGTCACAGATGCCCACGAACCCGTAGGCAAACTGGATGGGGCCACAGGACAGAAGGCATTCCTCAGCACCGTGAAGGAAAGCATAAAGTTTCAGCATGGGCTTCAGACTCACATACACTGAACTCAAATCCTCTGGAGCTATGTAAGCTTCTTAACCACACAGACTCTCCGTTGCCTTATTGGGTCGGGTCAAGCATCTCATGGAATCAAGTATAACGATTACGTGAGATCATATTATAAAGCACCTGGCACATAGTAAACACTCTGATTTCACAGCTATCATTTCTTATTATTATCACCAGAAGTCTAGCCTTCAATTCTCCGGAACTTTTTCTTACATAGCATAGCAATGCAGGAAGCAGAAAACCCATATTTCTGGTAGGGTGAAATGAGGTCAGTTCTCACGTGGGAGAATGAAAGCAAGAGAAGCAGCACATTACAGTGGAAAGTACACTGTACCAGAACTTAGAAGATGAATTACAGAGTTTCGGCTAACTCTAAACAAGACACATCCCTCTCTGTTGTATTGGCAGAACCAGGAGCTTAGCCTTTGACCCTAACTTTGTAGCATTCTTGGAGGACCATTAAGAGTAGTCTGGGTAGGGGCACCTGGGTGGCTCAGAGGGTTAAGCCTCTGCCTTCAGCTCAGGTCATGATCTCAGGGTCCTGGGATCAAGTCCTGTATCGGGCTCTCTGCTCAGCAGGGAGCCTGTTTCTCCCTCTCTCTCTGCCTGCCTCTCTGCCTACTTATGATCTCTCTTTCTGTGTCAAATAAATATTTAAAATCTTAAAAAAAAAAAAAAGAGTAGTCTGTGTAAAGACAGATAATAAGGCTTGATTTCTGGATGTAACTGCAAAAATCCTACACACCCCAAAGCACAGAACTTGAGGTGGTCTCCCCAATTTGGTATGCCTTAAGGACCCCTCTAAGAGGCCGAAACTCTTCAGGGTGCACTGAATAGAGGTTTTAGGTTTTGTATTCCCTCGCTGTTGGCCGTTGCCATCTCAGCAGATAGAGCAGTAGGTGTGTGTGTTTTAAATAAGTCAAGACAAATGAGTTAAGTTCTGCTGTGTTTCAACAGGTAGGAAGCCAGGAGATAGGTTTTATAAACATATGGGAGTATGTGCTTGGAAACGCTGATAGGAAAGACTTAGAGAATGACCTAATTCAAAGATGTGTGGATCTCCTGGGGGTGTTAAGATACCTGTTCAGGTATGCTTTGGTAAAGCAGTTCTTCTTTACCCTGCATTTGGTGTCCTGTGCTTTAGTGTGAAGAAGCAAAAAACCTACAAGGGGGTCAGGGATGAGACAGGTGGAACTGTCACAGAAAGGTTACAAAGGGCCTGCACGGTGTTAAAAGACCTTAGAGGTAATGAAGTCCCAAAACTATGGGCAGATTTAGAACAGGAACATGGAAGAACCAGGAATGTGCCCCAAGATTATCAGGCAGAGGTGCCTAGTGCGAAATAGAGGGATGAGCCACAGCAAGGTGTCCACTAAATCTACGCAAGTACAGTGAGTGCTCTTGAATCAAGGGATAAGTGGGCTCTTGATGGTTACCACAGCCTCTGAGCTTCAGTTTTGCCACTTAGGCGAATTCAGACTGAACCGACCTCACAGAGTCCTTGTCAAATCAAATAAGATAAGGGACATGTAAGTCATTGCAAACTGTTAAGCACTTGGACAAACAGAAGGAATACTCTTACTCTTTACTCAGTAAAGCCAAAAAGCATTATTTACTCAATTAAGTAAGCGATATTTATTTTTATAGGATCTTTCTCTCAGAATGGAATTGACATGGTTGCGTAAGCCAGTTTCATGTTGGTCAATGTTCCAGCTACATGTACACTTTTTCTAGCCTTTCACATACTGGAGGCAGAATCATCCGGGAATTTTAAAGAGTCATTATCAAGGTTTGCCATAAAGATATTAGAGTCAACATACTAGCCATACATCAAATCACCTTGGCTTGCAATTGTACACTAATATTTTTAGTATTGTTCTGAACAATCACTTATGATTCCGAGTCACTTTCCCAAGTGAAAATAGAAGAAAGCAAGTTTCCTTGCCTGGGTTATGATAATAGAATGTTCAGTTGTCCCCCCATTCCTTTCCTAAACTCCTTTCCAAACTAAACTGTGTCACTTTAGTTTTATTGGAATTGTGTTTTCCAGAATCCCATTCTCTGTATGATTCTTAGGGATAGCCACAGGGAACTGTACATGAGATCTGGATGGGAAAAGTGCAGCAGTACCCATTGTTTTGCAAGAGCCTTTGTAGGCCCCTGGGTACTACTAACTGCCTCTTACATACATCATTGCTGATCTAGTGGCTGACCTCCTAAGAGGGGGCAGCAGCCACACCCACCATGCCTTCAGCTCCTGACAAATCTCTCCCTCCAACCTCTCCAAGTCCAAGGCCAGCAGGTGCAGAGCTCTGTGGCTAAGCCCACAAGCTCCTTCTGCGAGCCACCCACATCATCTAGGTTAGGTACAGTGAGAGACAGTTAAGGGTTGCAGCTTGTCCTCATGGTTCCAGGTTTTCTCTTCACCTTCACATCCAGCTTTTTTTCTTCCCAACGGCCTGCCTACCAGAGGTGGAAGTGGTCTTCCACAGACTTCTTGGCCACCTTCTCCTTAGGGTCCTGAGCGAGTGACTTTTTCTCATCTCCCATTGTCCTCTTTTGGACTTAAATGTTTCAGCTTCTTCCGCAGTTGTAGGTCTAATCCCTACGACAAATCCCATATTCCATATCACCCATCCATTTCATTCATGCTCCCTTCGTTGGACCCTAACTTGTACACTGCTCTTCCCCTCTAGTCTAGGTCCAAAACCTGCCCATCGATTCAAGACTCTCTTCAGACACCAGGTCCTCGAAACCCCTTCCTGAATGGCACAGCTGTCTCTTTAAAACTAAACATGTTTTCTCCAGAAAGGGCTTTTATTGCACTATTGGGTATTTACCCTAAAGATACAAACGTAGTGATCCAAAGGGGCACATGCACCCGAATGTTTATAGCAGCAATGTCCACAATAGCCAAACTATGGAAAGAACCTAGATGTCCATCAACAGATGAATGGATCAAGAAGATGTGGTATATATACACAATGGAATACTATGCAGCCATCAAAAGAAATGAAATCTTGCCATGTGCGACAACATGGATGGAACTAGAGTGTATCATGCTTAGTGAAATAAGTCAAGCAGAGAAAGACAACTATCATATGATCTCCCTGATATTGAGGAAGTGGTGATGCAACATGGGGGCTTAAGTGGGTAGGAGAAGAATAAATGAAACAAGATGGGATTGGGAGGGAGACAAACCATAAGTGACTCTTAATCTCACAAAACAAACTGAGGGTTGCTGGGGG